>NW_026529772.1:0-48558 GCF_028500815.1 Rissa tridactyla | reverse complement strand
CGGGCTTTCCGGCGGCCGTCAGCCTCGGCGACACCAGTGCCCCACATGACGACGCCTCACTAGCCTGCAAAGCATTTTCGGGTAGGGCGGCGGCTCTGGCGACAGCTCCCACGCCCGAAGAGCCAGGAGGGAAAGCCGTGCCTTGTTGGAAACCTCTTTGGCAGCCGCTCGCGTGGCCCCACAGCCCGTGGGGCTGCGGGCTTTCCGGCAGCCGTCAGCCTCGGTGCCACCTGCGCCCACGTGGCGCCGCCGCGCCATCCTGCGAAGCATTTTCCGGTAGGGCCGCGTCTCTGGCGACAGCTCCCACGCCCGAAGAGCCAGGAGGGAAAAGCCGTGCCTCCTTGGAAAGCTCTTTGGCAGCCGCTCTCGTGGCCCCACAGCCCGTGTGGCTGCGGGCTTTCCGGCGGCCGTCAGCCTCGGCGACACCGGCGCCCACGTGTCGCCGCCGCGCCAGCCTGCGAAGCATTTTCCGGTAGGGCCGCGGCTCTGGCGACAGCTCCCACGCCCGAAGAGCCAGGAGGGAAAGCCGTGCCTCGTTGGAAAGCTCTTTGGCAGCCGCTGACGTGGCCCCACAGCCTGTGGGGCTGCGGGCTTTCCGGCGGCTGTCAGGCCTCGGCGCCACCGGCGGCCACGTGGCGCCGCCGCACCAGCCTGCGAAGCATTTTCCGGTAGGGTCGCGGCTCTGGCGACAGCTCCCACGCCCGAAGAGCCAGGAGGGAAAGCCGTGCCTCGTTGGAAAGCTCTTTGGCAGCCGCTCGCGTGGCCCCACAGCCCGTGGGGCTGCGGGCTTTCCGGCAGCCGTCAGCCTCGGCGCCACCTGCGCCCACGTTACGCCGCCGAGCCAGCCTGCGAAGCATTTTCCGGTAGGGCCGCGGCTCTGGCGACAGCTCCCACGCCCGAAGAGCCAGGAGGGAAAGCCGTGCCTCGTTGGAAACCTCTTTGGCAGCCGCTCGCGTGGCCCCACAGCCCGTGGGGCTGCGGGTTTTCCGGCGGCCGTCAGCCTCGGCGCCACCGGCGCCCACGTGGTGCCGCCGCGCCAGCCTGCGAAGCATTTTCCGGTAGGGCCGCGGCTCTGGCGACAGCTCCCACGCCCGAAGAGCCAGGAGGGAAAGCCGTGCCTCGTTGGAAAGCTCTTTGGCAGCCGCTCGCGTGGCCCCACAGCCCGTGGGGCTGCGGGCATTCCGGCGGCCGTCAGACTCAGCGCCACCGGCACCCACGTGGCGCCGCCGCGCCAGCCTGCGAAGCATTTTCCGGTAGGGCCGCGGCTCTGGCGACAGCTCCCACGCCCGAAGAGCCAGGAGGGAAAGCCGTGCCTCCTTGGAAAACTCTTTGGCAGCCGCTCGCGTGGCCCCACAGCCCGTGGGGCTGCGGGCTTTCTGGCAGCCGTCAGCCTCGGCGACACCAGTGCCCACGTGGCGCCGCCGCGCCAGCCTGCGAAGCATTTTCCGGTAGGGCCGCGTCTCTGGCGACAGCTCCCACGCCCGAAGAGCCAGGAGGGAAAGCCGTGCCTCGTTGGAAAGCTCTTTGGCAGCTGCTCGCGTGGCCCCACAGCCCGTGGGGCTGCGGGCTTTTCGGCGGCCGTCAGCCTCGGCGACACCAGTGCCCACGTGGCGCCGCCGCGCCAGCCTGCGAAGCATTTTCCGGTAGGGCTGCGGCTCTGGCGACAGCTCCCATGCCCGAAGAGCCAGGAGGGAAAGCCGTGCCTCGTTGGAAAGCTCTTTGGCAGCCGCTCGCGTGGCCCCACAGCCCGTGGGGCTGCGGGCTTTCCGGCGGCTGTCAGCCTCGGCGCCACTGGTGCACACATGGCGCCGCCGCGCCAGCCTGCGAAGCATTTTCCGGTAGGGCCGCGGCTCTGGCGACAGCTCCCACGCCCGAAGAGCCAGGAGGGAAAGTCATGCCTCGTTAGAAAGTTCTTTGGCAGCCTCTCGCGTGGCCCCACAGCCCGTGGGGCTGCGGGCTTTCCAGCGGCCGTGAGCCTCGGCGACACCGGCGCCCACGTGGCGCCACCGCGCCAGCATGCGAAGCATTTTCCGGTAGGGCCGCGTCTCTGGCGACAGCTCCCACGACCGAAGAGCCAGGAGGGAAAGCCGTGCCTCGTTGGAAAGCTCTTTGGCAGCCGCTGGCGTGGCCCCACAGCCCGTGGGGCTGCGGGCTTTTCAGCAGCCATCAGCCTCGGCGACACCAGTGCCCATGTGGCGTCGCCGCGCCAGCCTGCGAAGCATTTTCTGGTAGGGCCGCGTCTCTGGCGACAGCTCCCACGCCCGAAGAGCCAGGAGGGAAAGCCGTGCCTCCTTGGAAAGCTCTTTGGCAGCTGCTCGCGTGGTCCCACAGCCCGTGGGGCTGCGGGCTTTCCGGCGGCCGTCAGCCTCGGCGACACCTGCGCCCACGTGGCGCAGCCGCGCCAGCCTGCGAAGCATTTTCCGGTAGGGCCGCGGCTCTGGCGACAGCTCCCACGCCCGAAGAGCCAGGAGGGAAAGCCGTGCCTCGTTGGAAAGCTCTTTGGCAGCCGCTCGCGTGGCCCCACAGCCCGTGGGGCTGCGGGCTTTTCGGCGGCCGTCAGCCTCAGCGCCACCAGCGCCCACGTGGCGCCGCCGCGCCAGCCTGCGAAGCATTTTCCGGTAGGGCCGCGGCTCTGGCGACAGCTCCCACGCCCGAAGAGCCAGGAGGGAAAGCTGTGCCTCGTTGGAAAGGTCTTTGGCAGCCGCTCGCGTGGCCCCACAGCCCGTGGGGCTGCGGGCTTTCCGGCGGCCGTCAGCCTCGGCGCCACCTGCGCCCACGTTGCGCCGCCGCGCCAGCCTGCGAAGCATTTTCCGGTAGGGCCGCGGCTCTGGCGACAGCTCCCACGCCCGAAGAGCCAGGAGGGAAAGCCGTGCCTCGTTGGAAAGCTCTTTGGCAGCCGCTCGCGTGGCCCCACAGCCCGTGGGGCTGCGGGCTTTCCGGCGGCCGTCAGCCTCGGCGCCACCGGCGCCCACGTGGCGCCGCCGCGCCATCCTGCGAAGCATTTTCCGGTAGGGACGCGGCTCTGGCGACAGCTCCCACGCCCGAAGAGCCAGGAGGGAAAGCCGTGCCTCGTTGGAAAGCTCTTTGGCAGCCGGTCGCATGGCCCCACAGCCCGTGGGGCTGCGGGCTTTCCGGCGGCCGTCACCCTCGGCGACACCAGCGCCCACGTGACGACGCCGCGCCATCGCTGCGAAGCATTTTCCGGTAGGGCCGCGGCTCTGGCGACAGCTCCCACGCCCGAAGAGCCAGGAGGGAAAGCCATGCCTCGTTAGAAAGTTCTTTGGCAGCCTCTCGCGTGGCCCCACAGCCCGTGGGGCTGCGGGCTTTCCGGCGGCCGTCAGCCTCGGCGCCACCTGCGCCCACGTGGCGCCGCCGCGCCAGCCTGCGAAGCATTTTCCGGTAGGGCCGCGGGCACTGGCGACAGCTCCCACGCCCGAAGAGCCAGGAGGGAAAGCCGTGCCTCATTGGAAAGCTCTTTGGCAGCCGCTCGCGTGGCCCCACAGCCCGTGGGGCTGCGGGCTTTTCGGCGGCCGTCAGCCTCGGCGACACCGGCGCCCACTTGGCGCCGCCGCGCCAGCCTGCGAAGCATTTTCCGGTAGGGCCGCGGCTCTGGTGACAGCTCCCACGCCCGAAGAGCCAGGAGGGAAAGCCGTGCCTCGTTGGAAAGCTCTTTGGCAGCCGCTCGCGTGGCCCCACAGCCCGTGGTGCTGCGGGCTTTCCGGCAGCCGTCAGCCTCGGCGCCACCTGCGCCCACGTGGCGCCGCCGAGCCAGCCTGCGAAGCATTTTCCGGTAGGGCCGCGTCTCTGGCGACAGCTCCCACGCCCGAAGAGCCAGGAGGGAAAGCCGTGCCTCGTTGGAAAGCTCTTTGGCAGCCGCTCGCGTCGGCCCCACAGCCCGTGGGGCTGCGGGTTTTCCGGCGGCCGTCAGCCTCGGCGCCACCGGGGCCCACGTGGCGCCGCCGCGCCAGCCTGCGAAGCATTTTCCGGTAGGGCCGCGGCTCTGGCGACAGCTCCCACGCCCGAAGAGCCAGGAGGGAAAGCCGTGCCTCGTTGGAAAGCTCTTTGGCAGCCGCTCGCGTGGCCCCACAGCCCGTGGGGCTGTGGGCATTCCGGCGGCCGTCAGACTCAGCGCCAGCGGCGCCCACGTGGCGCCGCCGCGCAGCCTGCCTGCGAAGCATTTTCCGGTAGGGCCGCGGCTCTGGCGACAGCTCCCACGCCCGAAGAGCCAGGAGGGAAAGCCGTGCCTCGTTGGAAAGCTCTTTGGCAGCCGCTCGCGTGGCCCCACAGCCCGTGGGGCTGCGGGCTTTCCGGCAGCCGTCAGCCTCGGCGCCACCGGCGCCCACGTGGCGCCGCCGCGCCAGCCGGCAAAGCATTTTCCGGTAGGGCCGCGACTTTGGCGACAGCTCCCACGCCCGAAGAGCCAGGAGGGAAAGCCGTGCCTGGTTGGAAAGCTCTTTGGCAGCCGCTCGCGTGGCCCCACAGCCCGTGGGGCTGCGGGCTTTCCGGCGGCCGTCAGCCTCGGCGCCACTGGTGCCCACGTGGCGCCGCCGCGCCAGCCTGCGAAGCATTTTCCGGTAGGGCCGCGTCTCTGGCGACAGCTCCCACGCCCGAAGAGCCAGGAGGGAAAGCCGTGCCTCCTTGGAAAACTCTTTGGCAGCCGCTCGCGTGGCCCCACAGCCCGTGGGGCTGCGGGCTTCTGGCAGCCGTCAGCCTCGGCGACACCAGTGCCCACGTGGCGCCGCCGCGCCAGCCTGCGAAGCATTTTCCGGTAGGGCCGCGTCTCTGGCGACAGCTCCCACGCCCGAAGAGCCAGGAGGGAAAGCCGTGCCTCGTTGGAAAGCTCTTTGGCAGCTGCTCGCGTGGCCCCACAGCCCGTGGGCTGCGGGCTTTTCGGCGGCCGTCAGCCTCGGCGACACCAGTGCCCACGTGGCGCCGCCGCGCCAGCCTGCGAAGCATTTTCCGGTAGGGCTGCGGCTCTGGCGACAGCTCCCATGCCCGAAAGAGCCAGGAGGGAAAGCCGTGCCTCGTTGGAAAGCTCTTTGGCAGCCGCTCGCGTGGCCCCACAGCCCGTGGGGCTGCGGGCTTTCCGGCGGCTGTCAGCCTCGGCGCCACTGGTGCACACATGGCGCCGCCGCGCCAGCCTGCGAAGCATTTTCCGGTAGGGCCGCGGCTCTGGCGACAGCTCCCACGCCCGAAGAGCCAGGAGGGAAAGTCATGCCTCGTTAGAAAGTTCTTTGGCAGCCGCTCGCGTGGCCCCACAGCCCGTGGGGCTGCGGGCTTTCCGGCGGCCGTCAGCCTCGGCGACACCTGCGCCCACGTGGCGCCGCCGCGCCAGCCTGCAAAGCATTTTCCGGTAGGGCCGCGTCTCTTGCGACAGCTCCCACGACCGAAGAGCCAGGAGGGAAAGCCGTGCCTCGTTGGAGAAGCTCTTTGGCAGCCGCTGGCGTGGCCCACAGCCCGTGGGGCTGCGGGCTTTTCAGCAGCCGTCAGCCTCGGCGACACCAGTGCCCATGTGGCGTCGCCGCGCCAGCCTGCGAAGCATTTTCCTGTAGGGCCGCGGCTCTGGCGACAGCTCCCACGCCCGAAGAGCCAGGAGGGAAAGCCGTGCCTCCTTGGAAAGCTCTTTGGCAGCTGCTCGCGTGGTCCCACAGCCCGTGGGGCTGCGGGCTTTCCGGCAGCCGTCAGCCTCGGCGACACCAGTGCCCACGTGGCGCAGCCGCGCCAGCCTGCGAAGCATTTTCTGGTAGGGCCGCGGCTCTGGCGACAGCTCCCACGCCCGAAGAGCCAGGAGGGAAAGCCGTGCCTCGTTGGAAAGCTCTTTGGCAGCCGCTCGCGTGGCCCCCACAGCCCGTGGGGCTGCGGGCTTTTCGGCGGCCGTCAGCCTCAGCGCCACCAGCGCCCACGTGGCGCCGCCGCGCCAGCCTGCGAAGCATTTTCCGGTAGGGCCGCGGCTCTGGCGACAGCTCCCACGCCCGAAGAGAGCCAGGAGGGAAAGCCATGCCTCGTTGGAAAGCTCTTTGGCAGCCGCTCGCGTGGCCCCACAGCCCGTGGGGCTGCGGGGCTTTTCGGCGGCCGTCAGCCTCGGCGACACCGGCGCCCACGTGGCGCTGCCGCGCCAGCCTGCGAAGCATTTTCCGGTAGGGCCGCGGCTCTGGCGAGAGCTCCCATGCCCGAAGAGCCAGGAGGGAAAGCCATGCCTCGTTGGAAACCTCTTTGGCAGCCGCTCGCCTGGCCCCACAGCCCGTGGGGCTGCGGGCTTTCCGGCAGCCGTCAGCCTCGGCGCCACCTGCACCCACGTGGCGCCGCTGCGCCAGCCTGCGAAGCATTTTCCGGTAGGGCCGCGGCTCTGGCGACAGCTCCCACGCCCGAAGAGCCAGGAGGGAAAGCCGTGCCTCCTTGGAAAGCTCTTTGGCAGCCGCTCGCGTGGCCCAACAGCCCGTGGGGCTGCGGGCTTTCCGGCGGCCGTCAGCCTCGGCGACACCGGCGCCCACGTGGCGCTGCCGCGCCAGCCTGCGAAGCATTTTCCGGTAGGGACGCGGCTCTGGCGACAGCTCCCACGCCCGAAGAGCCAGGAGGGAAAGCCGTGCCTCCTTGGAAAGCTCTTTGGCAGCCGGTCGCATGGCCCCACAGCCCGTGGGGCTGCGGGCTTTCCGGCGGCCGTCAGCCTCCGCGCCACTGGCGCCCACATGGCGCCGCCGCGCCAGCCTGCGAAGCATTTTCCGGTAGGGCCGCGGCTCTGGCGACAGCTCCCACGCCCGAAGAGCCAGGAGGGAAAGCCATGCCTCGTTAGAAAGTTCTTTGGCAGCCTCTCGCGTGGCTCCACAGCCCGTGGGGCTGCGGGCTTTTCGGCGGCCGTCAGCCGCAGCGACACCTGCGCCCACGTGGCACCGCTGCGCCAGCCTGCGAAGCATTTTCCGGTAGGGCCGCGGCTCTGGCGACAGCTCCCACGCCCGAAGAGCCAGGAGGGAAAGCCGTGCCTCGTTGGAAAGCTCTTTGGCAGCCGCTCGCATGGCCCCACAGCCCGTGGGGCTGCGGGCTTTTCGGCGGCCGTCAGCCTCGGCGACACCGGCGCCCACGTGGCGCCGCCGCGCCAGCCTGCGAAGCATTTTCCGGTAGGGACGCGTCTCTGGCGACAGCTCCCACGCCCGAAGAGCCAGGAGGGAAAGCCGTGCCTCCTTGGAAAGCTCTTTGGCAGCCGCTCGCGTGGCCCCACAGCCCGTGGGGCTGCGGGCTTTCCGGCGGCCGTCAGCCTCGGCGAAACCAGCGCCCACGTGACGACGCCTCACCAGCCTGCAAAGCATTTTCCGGTAGGGCGGCGGCTCTGGCGACATCTCCCACGCCCGAAGAGCCAGGAGGGAAAGCCGTGCCTCGTTGGAAACCTCTTCGGCAGCCGCTCGCGTGGCCCCACAGCCCGTGGGGCTGCGGGCTTTTCGGCGGCCGTCAGCCTCGGCGCCACCGGTGCCCACGTGGCGCCGCCACGCCAGCCTGCGAAGCATTTTCCGGTAGGGCCGCGTCTCTGGCGACAGCTCCCACGCCCGAAGAGCCAGGAGGGAAAGCCATGCCTCGTTGGAAAGCTCTTTGGCAGCTGCTCGCGTGGCCCCACAGCCCGTGGGGCTGCGGGCTTTTCGGCGGCCGTCAGCCTCGGCGACACCGCTGCCCACGTGGCGCCGCCGCGCCAGCCTGCGAAGCATTTTCCGGTAGGGCCGCGTCTCTGGCGACAGCTCCCACGCCCGAAGAGCCAGGAGGGAAAGCCGTGCCTCGTTGGAAAGCTCTTTGGCAGCCACTCGCGTCGCCCCACAGGCCGTGGGGCTGCGGGCTTTCCGGCAGCCGTCAGCCTAGGCACCACTGGCGCCCACATGGCGCCGCCGCGCCAGCCTGCGAAGCATTTTCCGGTAGGGCCGCGTCTCTGGCGACAGCTCCCACGCCCGAAGAGCCAGGAGGGAAAGCCGTGCCTCATTGGAAAGCTCTTTGGCAGCCGCTCGCGTGGCCCCAGAGCCCGTGGGGCTGCGGGCTTTTCGGCGGCCGTCAGCCTCGGCGACACCGGCGCCCACTTGGCGCCGCTGCGCCAGCCTGCGAAGCATTTTCCGGTAGGGCCGCGGCTCTGGTGACAGCTCCCACGCCCGAAGAGCCAGGAGGGAAAGCCGTGCCTCGTTGGAAAGCTCTTTGGCAGCCGCTCGCGTGGCCCCACAGCCCGTGGGGCTGCGGGCTTTCCGGCAGCCGTCAGCCTCGGCGCCACCTGCGCCCACGTGGCGCCGCCGAGCCAGCCTGCGAAGCATTTTCCGGTAGGGTCGCGGCTCTGGCGACAGCTCCCACGCCCGAAGAGCCAGGAGGGAAAGCCGTGCCTCGTTGGAAACCTCTTTGGCAGCTGCTCGCGTGGCCCCACAGCCCGTGGGGCTGCGGGCTTTCCGGCGGCCGTCAGCCTCGGCGCCACCGGCGCCCACGTGGCGCCGCCGCGCCAGCCTGCGAAGCATTTTCCGGTAGGGCCGCGGCTCTGGCGACAGCTCCCACGCCCGAAGAGCCAGGAGGGAAAGCCGTGCCTCGTTGGAAAGCTCTTTGGCAGCCGCTCGCGTGGCCCCACAGCCCGTGGGGCTGCGGGCTTTCCGGCAGCCGTCAGCCTCGGCGCCACCGGCGCCCACGTGGCGCCGCCGCGCCAGCCGGCAAAGCATTTTCCGGTAGGGCCGCGACTTTGGCGACAGCTCCCACGCCCGAAGAGCCAGGAGGGAAAGCCGTGCCTGGTTGGAAAGCTCTTTGGCAGCCGCTCGCGTGGCCCCACAGCCCGTGGGGCTGCGGGCTTTCCGGCGGCCGTCAGCCTCGGCGCCACTGGTGCCCACGTGGCGCCGCCGCGCCAGCCTGCGAAGCATTTTCCGGTAGGGCCGCGTCTCTGGCGACAGCTCCCACGCCCGAAGAGCCAGGAGGGAAAGCCGTGCCTCCTTGGAAAACTCTTTGGCAGCCGCTCGCGTGGCCCCACAGCCCGTGGGGCTGCGGGCTTTCTGGCAGCCGTCAGCCTCGGCGACACCAGTGCCCACGTGGCGCCGCCGCGCCAGCCTGCGAAGCATTTTCCGGTAGGGCCGCGGCTCTGGCGACAGCTCCCACGCCCGAAGAGCCAGGAGGGAAAGCCGTGCCTCGTTGGAAAGCTCTTTGGCAGCCGCTCGCGTGGCCCCACAGCCCGTGGGGCTGCGGGCTTTCCGGCGGCTGTCATCCTCGGTGCCACTGGTGCACACATGGCGCCGCCGCGCCAGCCTGCGAAGCATTTTCCGATAGGGCCGCGGCTCTGGCGACAGCTCCCACGCCCGAAGAGCCAGGAGGGAAAGCCATGCCTCGTTAGAAAGTTCTTTGGCAGCCTCTCGCGTCGCCCCACAGCCCGTGGGGCTGCGGGCTTTTCGGCGGCCGTCAGCCGCAGCGACACCGGCGCCCACGTGGCACCGCTGCGCCAGCCTGCGAAGCATTTTCCGGTAGGGCCGCGGCTCTGGCGACAGCTCCCACGCCCGAAGAGCCAGGAGGGAAAGCCGTGCCTCGTTGGAAAGCTCTTTGGCAGCCGCTCGCATGGCCCCACAGCCCGTGGGGCTGCGGGCTTTTCGGCGGCCGTCAGCCTCGGCGACACCGGCGCCCACGTGGCGCCGCCGCGCCAGCCTGCGAAGCATTTTCCGGTAGGGACGCGTCTCTGGCGACAGCTCCCACGCCCGAAGAGCCAGGAGGGAAAGCCGTGCCTCCTTGGAAAGCTCTTTGGCAGCCGCTCGCGTGGCCCCACAGCCCGTGGGGCTGCGGGCTTTCCGGCGGCCGTCAGCCTCGGCGAAACCAGCGCCCACGTGACGACGCCTCACCAGCCTGCAAAGCATTTTCCGGTAGGGCGGCGGCTCTGGCGACAGCTCCCACGCCCGAAGAGCCAGGAGGGAAAGCCGTGCCTCGTTGGAAAGCTCTTTGGCAGCCGCTCGCGTGGCCCCACAGCCCGTGGGGCTGCGGGCTTTTCGGCGGCCGTCAGCCTCGGCGCCACCGGTGCCCACGTGGCGCGGCCACGCCAGCCTGCGAAGCATTTTCCGGTAGGGCCGCGTCTCTGGCGACAGCTCCCACGGCCGAAGAGCCAGGAGGGAAAGCCGTGCCTCGTTGGAAAGCTCTTTGGCAGCCGCTCGCGTGGCCCCACAGCCCGTGGGGCTGCGGGCTTTCCGGCGGCCGTCAGCCTCGGCGACACCGGCGCCCACGTGACGATGCTGCACCAGCCTGCGAAGCATTTTCCGGTAGGGCCGCGGCTCTGGCGACAGCTCCCACGCCCGAAGAGCCAGGAGGGAAAGCCGTGCCTCGTTGGAAAGCTCTTTGGCAGCCGCTCGCGTGGCCCCACAGCCCGTGGGGCTGCGGGCTTTCCGGCGGCCGTCAGCCTCGGCGCCACTGGCGCTCACATGGCGCCGCCGCGCCAGCCTGCGAAGCATTTTCCGGTAGGGCTGCGGCTCTGGCGACAGCTCCCACGCCCGAAGAGCCAGGAGGGAAAGCCATGCCTCGTTAGAAAGTTCTTTGGCAGCCTCTCGCGTGGCCCCACAGCCCGTGGGGCTGCGGGCTTTCCGGCGGCCGTCAGCCTCGGCGACACCTGCGCCCACGTGGCGCCGCCGCGCCAGCCTGCGAAGCATTTTCCGGTAGGGCCGCGGCTCTGGCGACAGCTCCCACGCCCGAAGAGCCAGGAGGGAAAGCCGTGCCTCGTTGGAAAGCTCTTTGGCAGCCGCTGGCGTGGCCCCACAGCCCGTGGGGCTGCGGGCTTTCCGGCGGCCGTCAGCCTCGGCGACACCGGCGCCCACGTGACGACGCCGCGCCAGCCTGCGAAGCATTTTCCGGTAGGACTGCGTCTCTGGCGACAGCTCCCACGCCCGAAGAGCCAGGAGGGAAAGCTGTGCCTCGTTGGAAAGCTCTTTGGCAGCCGCTCGCGTGGCCCCACAGCCCGTGGGGCTGCGGGCTTTCCGGCGCCGTCAGCCTCGGCGCCACCGGCGCCCACGTGGCGCTGCCGCGCCAGCCTGCGAAGCATTTTCCGGTAGGGCCGCGTCTCTGGCGACAGCTCCCACGCCCGAAGAGCCAGGAGGGAAAGCCATGCCTCCTTGGAAAGCTCTTTGGCAGCTGCTCGCGTGGTCCACAGCCCGTGGGGCTGCGGGCTTTCCGGCGGCCGTCAGCCTCGGCGACACCTGCGCCCACGTGGCGCCGCCGCGCCAGCCTGCGAAGCATTTTCCGGTAGGGCTGCGGCTCTGGCGACAGCTCCCACGCCCGAAGAGCCAGGAGGGAAAGCCGTGCCTCGTTGGAAATCTCTTTGGCAGCCGCTCGCGTGGCCCCATAGCCCGTGGGGCTGCGGGCTTTCCGGCGGCCGTCAGCCTCGGCGACACCGGCGCCCACGTGACGATGCCGCACCAGCCTGCGAAGCATTTTCCGGTAGGGCCGCGGCTCTGGCGACAGCTCCCACGCCCGAAGAGCCAGGAGGGACAGCCGTGCCTCGTTGGAAAGCTCTTTGGCAGCCGCTCGCGTGGCCCCACAGCCCGTGGGGCTGCGGGCTTTCCGGCGGCCGTCAGCCTCGGCGCCACCTGCGCCCACGTGGCGCCGCTGCGCCATCCTGCGAAGCATTTTCCGGTAGGGCCGCGGCTCTGGCGACAGCTCCCACGCCCGAAGAGCCAGGAGGGAAAGCCGTGCCTCGTTGGAAAGCTCTTTGGCAGCCGCTCGCGTGGCCCCACAGCCCGTGGGGCTGCGGTCTTTCCGGCGGCCGTCAGCCTCGGCGCCACCTGCGCCCACGTGGCGCCGCCGCGCCAGCCTGCAAAGCATTTTCCGGTAGGTCTGCGGCTCTGGCGACAGCTCCCACGCCCGAAGAGCCAGGAGGGAAAGCCGTGCCTCGTTGGAAAGCTCTTTGGCAGCCGCTCGCGTGGCCCCACAGCCCGTGGGGCTGCGGGCTTTCTGGCGGCTGTCAGCCTCGGCGCCACTGGCGCCCACATGGCGCCGCCGCGCCATCCTGCGAAGCATTTTCCGGTAGGGCCGCGTCTCTGGCGACAGCTCCCACGCCCGAAGAGCCAAGAGGGAAAGCCATGCCTCGTTAGAAAGTTCTTTGGCAGCCTCTCGCGTGGCCCCACAGCCCGTGGGGCTGCGGGCTTTCCAGCGGCCGTCAGCCTCGGCGACACCTGCGCCCACGTGGCGCCGCCGCGCCAGCCTGCGAAGCATTTTCCGGTAGGGCCGCGTCTCTGGCGACAGCTCCCACGCCCGAAGAGCCAGGAGGGAAAGCCGTGCCTCGTTGGAAAGCTCTTTGGCAGCTGCTCGCGTGGTCCCACAGCCCGTGGGGCTGCGGGCTTTCCGGCAGCCGTCAGCCTCGGCGACACCAGTGCCCACGTGGCGCAGCCGCGCCAGCCTGCGAAGCATTTTCCGGTAGGGCCGCGGCTCTGGCGACAGCTCCCACGCCCGAAGAGCCAGGAGGGAAAGCCGTGCCTCGTTGGAAAGCTCTTTGGCAGCCGCTCGCGTGGCCCCACAGCCCGTGGGGCTGCGGGCTTTTCGGCGGCCGTCAGCCTCAGCGCCACCAGCGCCCACGTGGCGCCGCCGCGCCAGCCTGCGAAGCATTTTCCGGTAGGGCCGCGGCTCTGGCGACAGCTCCCACGCCCGAAGAGCCAGGAGGGAAAGCCGTGCCTCGTTGGAAAGCTCTTTGGCAGCCGCTCGCGTGGCCCCACAGCCCGTGGGGCTGCGGGCTTTTCGGCGGCCGTCAGCCTCGGCGACACCGGCGCCCACGTGGCGCTGCCGCGCCAGCCTGCGAAGCATTTTCCGGTAGGGCCGCGGCTCTGGCGACAGCTCCCATGCCCGAAGAGCCAGGAGGGAAAGCCGTGCCTCGTTGGAAACCTCTTTGGCAGCCGCTCGCCTGGCCCCACAGCCCGTGGGGCTGCGGGCTTTCCGGCAGCCGTCAGCCTCGGCGCCACCTGCACCCACGTGGCGCCGCTGCGCCAGCCTGCGAAGCATTTTCCGGTAGGGCCGCGGCTCTGGCGACAGCTCCCACGCCCGAAGAGCCAGGAGGGAAAGCCGTGCCTCCTTGGAAAGCTCTTTGGCAGCCGCTCGCGTGGCCCAACAGCCCGTGGGGCTGCGGGCTTTCCGGCGGCCGTCAGCCTCGGCGACACCGGCTCCCACGTGGCGCCGCCGCGCCAGCCTGCGAAGCATTTTCCGGTAGGGACGCGGCTCTGGCGACAGCTCCCACGCCCGAAGAGCCAGGAGGGAAAGCCGTGCCTCGTTGGAAAGCTCTTTGGCAGCCGGTCGCATGGCCCCACAGCCCGTGGGGCTGCGGGCTTTCCGGCGGCCGTCAGCCTCGGCGCCACTGGCGCCCACATGGCGCCGCCGCGCCAGCCTGCGAAGCATTTTCCGGTAGGGCCGCGGCTCTGGCGACAGCTCCCACGCCCGAAGAGCCAGGAGGGAAAGCCATGCCTCGTTAGAAAGTTCTTTGGCAGCCTCTCGCGTCGCCCCACAGCCCGTGGGGCTGCGGGCTTTTCGGCGGCCGTCAGCCGCAGCGACACCGGCGCCCACGTGGCACCGCTGCGCCAGCCTGCGAAGCATTTTCCGGTAGGGCCGCGGCTCTGGCGACAGCTCCCACGCCCGAAGAGCCAGGAGGGAAAGCCGTGCCTCGTTGGAAAGCTCTTTGGCAGCCGCTCGCATGGCCCCACAGCCCGTGGGGCTGCGGGCTTTTCGGCGGCCGTCAGCCTCGGCGACACCGGCGCCCACGTGGCGCCGCCGCGCCAGCCTGCGAAGCATTTTCCGGTAGGGACGCGTCTCTGGCGACAGCTCCCACGCCCGAAGAGCCAGGAGGGAAAGCCGTGCCTCCTTGGAAAGCTCTTTGGCAGCCGCTCGCGTGGCCCCACAGCCCGTGGGGCTGCGGGCTTTCCGGCGGCCGTCAGCCTCGGCGACACCGGCGCCCACGTGACGATGCTGCACCAGCCTGCGAAGCATTTTCCGGTAGGGCCGCGGCTCTGGCGACAGCTCCCACGCCCGAAGAGCCAGGAGGGAAAGCCGTGCCTCGTTGGAAAGCTCTTTGGCAGCCGCTCGCGTGGCCCCACAGCCCGTGGGGCTGCGGGCTTTCCGGCGGCCGTCAGCCTCGGCGCCACTGGCGCTCACATGGCGCCGCCGCGCCAGCCTGCGAAGCATTTTCCGGTAGGGCTGCGGCTCTGGCGACAGCTCCCACGCCCGAAGAGCCAGGAGGGAAAGCCATGCCTCGTTAGAAAGTTCTTTGGCAGCCTCTCGCGTGGCCCCACAGCCCGTGGGGCTGCGGGCTTTCCGGCGGCCGTCAGCCTCGGCGACACCTGCGCCCACGTGGCGCCGCCGCGCCAGCCTGCGAAGCATTTTCCGGTAGGGCCGCGGCTCTGGCGACAGCTCCCACGCCCGAAGAGCCAGGAGGGAAAGCCGTGCCTCGTTGGAAAGCTCTTTGGCAGCCGCTGGCGTGGCCCCACAGCCCGTGGGGCTGCGGTCTTTCCGGCGGCCGTCAGCCTCGGCGCCACCGGCGCCCACGTGACGACGCCGCGCCAGCCTGCGAAGCATTTTCCGGTAGGACTGCGTCTCTGGCGACAGCTCCCACGCCCGAAGAGCCAGGAGGGAAAGCTGTGCCTCGTTGGAAAGCTCTTTGGCAGCCGCTCGCGTGGCCCCACAGCCCGTGGGGCTGCGGGCTTTCCTGCGCCGTCAGCCTCGGCGCCACCGGCGCCCACGTGGCGCTGCCGCGCCAGCCTGCGAAGCATTTTCCGGTAGGGCCGCGTCTCTGGCGACAGCTCCCACGCCCGAAGAGCCAGGAGGGAAAGCCATGCCTCCTTGGAAAGCTCTTTGGCAGCTGCTCGCGTGGCCCCACAGCCCGTGGGGCTGCGGGCTTTCCGGCGGCCGTCAGCCTCGGCGACACCTGCGCCCACGTGGCGCCGCCGCGCCAGCCTGCGAAGCATTTTCCGGTAGGGCTGCGGCTCTGGCGACAGCTCCCACGCCCGAAGAGCCAGGAGGGAAAGCCGTGCCTCGTTGGAAAGCTCTTTGGCAGCCGCTCGCGTGGCCCCACAGCCCGTGGGGCTGCGGGCTTTTCGGCGGCCGTCAGCCTCAGCGCCACCAGCGCCCACGTGGCGCCGCCGCGCCAGCCTGCGAAGCATTTTCCGGTAGGGCCGCGTCTCTGGCGACAGCTCCCACGCCCGAAGAGCCAGGAGGGAAAGCCGTGCCTCGTTGGAAAGCTCTTTGGCAGCCGCTCGCCTGGCCCCACAGCCCGTGGGGCTGCGGGCTTTCTGGCGGCTGTCAGCCTCGGCGACACCGGAGCCCACATGGCGCCGCCGCGCCATCCTGCGAAGCATTTTCCGGTAGGGCCGCGTCTCTGGCGACAGCTCCCACGCCCGAAGAGCCAAGAGGGAAAGCCATGCCTCGTTAGAAAGTTCTTTGGCAGCCTCTCGCGTGGCCCCACAGCCCGTGGGGCTGCGGGCTTTCCAGCGGCCGTCAGCCTCGGCGACACCTGCGCCCACGTGGCGCCGCTGCGCCAGCCTGCGAAGCATTTTCCGGTAGGGCCGCGTCTCTGGCGACAGCTCCCACGCCCGAAGAGCCAGGAGGGAAAGCCGTGCCTCGTTGGAAAGCTCTTTGGCAGCCGCTCGCGTGGCCCCACAGCCCGTGGGGCTGCGGGCTTTTCAGCAGCCGTCAGCCTCGGCGACACCAGTGCCCACGTGGAATCGCCGCGCCAGCCTGCGAAGCATTTTCCGGTAGGGCCGCGGCTCTGGCGACAGCTCCCACGCCCGAAGAGCCAGGAGGGAAAGCCGTGCCTCCTTGGAAAGCTCTTTGGCAGCTGCTCGCGTGGCCCCACAGCCCGTGGGGCTGCGGGCTTTCCGGCGGCCGTCAGCCTCGGCGACACCTGCGCCCACGTGGCGCCGCCGCGCCAGCCTGCGAAGCATTTTCCGGTAGGGCCGCGTCTCTGGCGACAGCTCCCACGCCCGAAGAGCCAGGAGGGAAAGCCGTGCCTCGTTGGAAAGCTCTTTGGCAGCCGCTCGCGTGGCCCCACAGCCCCTGGGGCTGCGGGCATTCCGGCGGCCGTCAGACTCAGCGCCACCGGCGCCCACGTGGCGCCGCCGTGCCAGCCTGCGAAGCATTTTCCGGTAGGGCCGCGGCTCTGGCGACAGCTCCCACGCCCGAAGAGCCAGGAGGGAAAGCCGTGCCTCGTTGGAAAGCTCTTTGGCAGCTGCTCGCGTGGCCCCACAGCCCGTGGGGCTGCGGGCTTTCCGGCAGCCATCAGCCTCGGCGCCACCGGCGCCCACGTGGCGCCGCCGCGCCAGCCGGCAAAGCATTTTCCGGTAGCGCCGCGACTTTGGCGACAGCTCCCACGCCCGAAGAGCCAGGAGGGAAAGCCGTGCCTGGTTGGAAAGCTCTTTGGCAGCCGCTCGCGTGGCCCCACAGCCCGTGGGGCTGCGGGCTTTCTAGCAGCCGTCAGCCTCGGCGACACAAGTGCCCACATGGCGCCGCCGCGCCAGCCTGCGAAGCATTTTCCGGTAGGGCCGCGTCTCTGGCGACAGCTCCCAAGCCCGAAGAGCCAGGAGGGAAAGCCGTGCCTCGTTGGAAAGCTCTTTGGCAGCCGCTCGCGTGGCCCCACAGCCCGTGGGGCTGCGGGCTTTCCGGCGGCTGTCAGCCTCGGCGCCACTGGCGCCCACATGGCGCCGCCGCGCCAGCCTGCGAAGCATTTTCCGGTAGGGCCGCGGCTCTGGCGACAGCTCCCACGCCCGAAGAGCCAGGAGGGAAAGCCATGCCTCGTTGGAAAGCTCTTTGGCAGCCGCTCGCGTGGCCCCACAGCCCGTGGGGCTGCGGGCTTTCCGGCGGCCGTCAGCCTAGGTGACACCGGTGCCCACGTGGCGCCGCCGCGCCAGCCTGCGAAGCATTTTCCGGTAGGGCTGCGTCTCTGGCGACAGCTCCCACGCCCGAAGAGCCAGGAGGGAAAGCCGTGCCTCGTTGGAAAGCTCTTTGGCAGCCGCTCGCGTGGCCCCACAGCCTGTGGGGCTGCGGGCTTTTCGGCGGCCGTCAGCCTCGGCGACACTGGCGCCCACATGGCGCCGCCGCGCCAGCCTGCGAAGCATTTTCCGGTAGGGCCGCGGCTCTGGCGACAGCTCCCACGCCCGAAGAGCCAGGAGGGAAAGCCATGCCTCGTTGGAAAGCTCTGTGGCAGCCGCTCGCGTGGCCCCACAGCCCGTGGGGCTGCGGGCTTTCCGGCGGCCGTCAGCCTCGGCGACACTGGCGCCCACGCGGCGCCGCCGCGCCAGCCTGCGAAGCATTTTCCGGTAGGGCCGCGGCTCTGGCGACAGCTCCCACGCCCGAAGAGCCAGGAGGGAAAGCCGTGCCTCGTTGGAAAGCTCTTTAGCAGCCGCTCGCGTGGCCCCACAGCCCGTGGGGCTGCGGGCTTTCCGGCGGCCGTCATCATCGGCGACACCAGCGCCCACGTGGCGCCGCCGCGCCAGCCTGCGAAGCATTTTCCGGTAGGGCCGCGGCTCTGGCGACAGCTCCCACGCCCGAAGAGCCAGGAGGGAAAGCCGTGCCTCGTTGGAAATCTCTTTGGCAGCTGCTCGCGTGGCCCCACAGCCCGTGGGGCTGCGTGCTTTCCGGCGGCCGTCAGCCTCGGCGCCACCTGCGCCCACGTGGCGCCGCCGCGCCAGCCTGCGAAGCATTTTCTGGTAGGGCCGCGGCTCTGGCGACAGCTCCCACGCCCGAAGAGCCAGGATGGAAAACCGTGCCTCGTTGGAAAGCTCTTTGGCAGCCGCTCGCGTGGCCCCACAGCCCGTGGGGCTGCGGGCTTTCCGGCGGCCGTCAGCCTAGGTGACACCGGTGCCCACGTGGCGCTGCCGCGCCAGCCTGCGAAGCATTTTCCGGTAGGGCTGCGTCTCTGGCGACAGCTCCCACGCCCGAAGAGCCAGGAGGGAAAGCCGTGCCTCGTTGGAAAGCTCTTTGGCAGCCGCTCGCGTGGCCCCACAGCCCGTGGGGCTGCGGGCTTTTCGGCGGCCGTCAGCCTCGGCGACACTGGCGCCCACATGGCGCCGCCGCGCCAGCCTGCGAAGCATTTTCCGGTAGGGCCGCGTCTCTGGCGACAGCTCCCACGCCCGAAGAGCCAGGAGGGAAAGCCATGCCTCGTTGGAAAGCTCTGTGGCAGCCGCTCGCGTGGCCCCACAGCCCGTGGGGCTGCGGGCTTTCCGGCGGCCGTCAGCCTCGGCGACACTGGCGCCCACGCGGCGCCGCCGCGCCAGCCTGCGAAGCATTTTCCGGTAGGGCCGCGTCTCTGGCGACAGCTCCCACGCCCGAAGAGCCAGGAGGGAAAGCCGTGCCTCGTTGGAAAGCTCTTTAGCAGCCGCTCGCGTGGCCCCACAGCCCGTGGGGCTGCGGGCTTTCCGGCGGCCGTCAGCATCGGCGACACCAGCGCCCACGTGGCGCCGCCGCGCCAGCCTGCGAAGCATTTTCCGGTAGGGCCGCGGCTCTGGCGACAGCTCCCACGCCCGAAGAGCCAGGAGGGAAAGCCGTGCCTCGTTGGAAAGCTCTTTGGCAGCCGTTGGCGTGGCCCCACAGCCCGTGGGGCTGCGGACTTTCCGGCGGCCGTCAGCCTCGGCGCCACTGGCGCTCACATGGCGCCGCCGCGCCAGCCTGCGAAGCATTTTCCGGTAGGGCCGCGTCTCTGGCGACAGCTCCCACGCCCGAAGAGCCAGGAGGGAAAGCCGTGCCTCGTTGGAAAGCTCTTTGGCAGCCGCTCGCGTGGCCCCACAGCCCGTGGGGCTGCGGGCTTTCCGGCGGCCGTCAGCCTCGGCGCCACTGGTGCCCACGTGGCGCCGCCGCGCCAGCCTGCGAAGCATTTTCCGGTAGGGACGCGTCTCTGGCGACAGCTCCCACGCCCGAAGAGCCAGGAGGGAAAGCCGTGCCTCGTTGGAAAGCTCTTTGGCAGCCGCTCGCGTGGCCCCACAGCCCGTGGGGCTGCGGGCTTTCCAGCGGCCGTCAGCCTCGGCGCCATTGGTGCCCACGTGGCGCCGCCGCGCCAGCCTGCGAAGCATTTTCCGGTAGGGCCGCGGCTCTGGCGACAGCTCCCACGCCCGAAGAGGCAGGAGGGAATGCCGTGCCTCGTTGGAAAGCTCTTTGGCAGCCGCTCGCGTGGCCCCACAGCCCGTGGGGCTGCGGGCTTTTCGGCGGCCATCAGCCTCAGTGCCACCAGTGCCCACGTGGCGCCGCCGCGCCAGCCTGCGAAGCATTTTCCGGTAGGGCCGCGTCTCTGGCGACAGCTCCCACGCCCGAAGAGCCAGGAGGGAAAGCCATGCCTCGTTGGAAAGCTCTTTGGCAGCCGCTCGCGTGGCCCCACAGCCCGTGGGGCTGCGGGCTTTCCGGCGGCCGTCAGCCTCGGCGACACCAGCGCCCACGTGACGCCGCCGCGCCAGCCTGCGAAGCATTTTCCGGTAGGGCCGCGTCTCTGGCGACAGCTCCCACGCCCGAAGAGCCAGGAGGGAAAGCCGTGCCTCGTTGGAAAGCTCTTTGGCAGCTGCTCGCGTGGCCCCACAGCCCGTGGGGCTGCGGGCTTTCCGGCAGCCATCAGCCTCGGCGCCACCGGCGCCCACGTGGCGCCGCCGCGCCAGCCGGCAAAGCATTTTCCGGTAGCGCCGCGACTTTGGCGACAGCTCCCACGCCCGAAGAGCCAGGAGGGAAAGCCGTGCCTGGTTGGAAAGCTCTTTGGCAGCCGCTCGCGTGGCCCCACAGCCCGTGGGGCTGCGGGCTTTCTAGCAGCCGTCAGCCTCGGCGACACCAGTGCCCACATGGCGCCGCCGCGCCAGCCTGCGAAGCATTTTCCGGTAGGGCCGCGTCTCTGGCGACAGCTCCCACGCCCGAAGAGCCAGGAGGGAAAGCCGTGCCTCGTTGGAAAGCTCTTTGGCAGCAGCTCGCGTGGCCCCACAGCCCGTGGGGCTGCGGGCTTTCCGGCGGCCGTCAGCCTCGGTGACACCTGCGCCCACGTGGCGCCGCCGCGCCAGCATGCGAAGCATTTTCCGGTAGGGACGCGGCTCTGGCGACAGCTCCCACGCCCGAAGAGCCAGGAGGGAAAGCCGTGCCTCGTTGGAAAGCTCTTTGGCAGCCGCTCGCGTGGCCCCACAGCCCGTGGGGCTGCGGGCTTTCCGGCGGCCGTCAGCCTCGGCGACACCGGCGCCCACGTGACGATGCTGCACCAGCCTGCGAAGCATTTTCCGGTAGGGCCGCGGCTCTGGCGACAGCTCCCACGCCCGAAGAGCCAGGAGGGAAAGCCGTGCCTCGTTGGAAAGCTCTTTGGCAGCCGCTCGCGTGGCCCCACAGCCCGTGGGGCTGCGGGCTTTCCGGCGGCCGTCAGCCTCGGCGCCACTGGCGCTCACATGGCGCCGCCGCGCCAGCCTGCGAAGCATTTTCCGGTAGGGCTGCGTCTCTGGCGACAGCTCCCACGCCCGAAGAGCCAGGAGGGAAAGCTGTGCCTCGTTGGAAAGCTCTTTGGCAGCCGCTCGCGTGGCCCCACAGCCCGTGGGGCTGCGGGCTTTCCGGCGCCGTCAGCCTCGGCGCCACCGGCGCCCACGTGGCGCTGCCGCGCCAGCCTGCGAAGCATTTTCCGGTAGGGCCGCGTCTCTGGCGACAGCTCCCACGCCCGAAGAGCCAGGAGGGAAAGCCATGCCTCCTTGGAAAGCTCTTTGGCAGCTGCTCGCGTGGCCCCACAGCCCGTGGGGCTGCGGGCTTTCCGGCGGCCGTCAGCCTCGGCGACACCTGCGCCCACGTGGCGCCGCCGCGCCAGCCTGCGAAGCATTTTCCGGTAGGGCTGCGGCTCTGGCGACAGCTCCCAAGCCCGAAGAGCCAGGAGGGAAAGCCGTGCCTCGTTGGAAAGCTCTTTGGCAGCCGCTCGCGTGGCCCCACAGCCCGTGGGGCTGCGGGCTTTCCGGCGGCTGTCAGCCTCGGCGCCACTGGCGCCCACATGGCGCCGCCGCGCCAGCCTGCGAAGCATTTTCCGGTAGGGCCGCGGCTCTGGCGACAGCTCCCACGCCCGAAGAGCCAGGAGGGAAAGCCATGCCTCGTTGGAAAGCTCTTTGGCAGCCGCTCGCGTGGCCCCACAGCCCGTGGGGCTGCGGGCTTTCCGGCGGCCGTCAGCCTAGGTGACACCGGTGCCCACGTGGCGCCGCCGCGCCAGCCTGCGAAGCATTTTCCGGTAGGGCTGCGTCTCTGGCGACAGCTCCCACGCCCGAAGAGCCAGGAGGGAAAGCCGTGCCTCGTTGGAAAGCTCTTTGGCAGCCGCTCGCGTGGCCCCACAGCCTGTGGGGCTGCGGGCTTTTCGGCGGCCGTCAGCCTCGGCGACACTGGCGCCCACATGGCGCCGCCGCGCCAGCCTGCGAAGCATTTTCCGGTAGGGCCGCGTCTCTGGCGACAGCTCCCACGCCCGAAGAGCCAGGAGGGAAAGCCATGCCTCGTTGGAAAGCTCTGTGGCAGCCGCTCGCGTGGCCCCACAGCCCGTGGGGCTGCGGGCTTTCCGGCGGCCGTCAGCCTCGGCGACACTGGCGCCCACGCGGCGCCGCCGCGCCAGCCTGCGAAGCATTTTCCGGTAGGGCCGCGTCTCTGGCGACAGCTCCCACGCCCGAAGAGCCAGGAGGGAAAGCCGTGCCTCGTTGGAAAGCTCTTTAGCAGCCGCTCGCGTGGCCCCACAGCCCGTGGGGCTGCGGGCTTTCCGGCGGCCGTCATCATCGGCGACACCAGCGCCCACGTGGGGCCGCCGCGCCAGCCTGCGAAGCATTTTCCGGTAGGGCCGCGGCTCTGGCGACAGCTCCCACGCCCGAAGAGCCAGGAGGGAAAGCCGTGCCTCGTTGGAAAGCTCTTTGGCAGCTGCTCGCGTGGCCCCACAGCCCGTGGGGCTGCGGACTTTCCGGCGGCCGTCAGCCTCGGCGCCACTGGCGCTCACATGGCGCCGCCGCGCCAGCCTGCGAAGCATTTTCCGGTAGGGCCGCGTCTCTGGCGACAGCTCCCACGCCCGAAGAGCCAGGAGGGAAAGCCGTGCCTCGTTGGAAAGCTCTTTGGCAGCCGCTCGCGTGGCCCCACAGCCCGTGGGGCTGCGGGCTTTCCGGCGGCCGTCAGCCTCGGCGCCACTGGTGCCCACGTGGCGCCGCCGCGCCAGCCTGCGAAGCATTTTCCGGTAGGGACGCGTCTCTGGCGACAGCTCCCACGCCCGAAGAGCCAGGAGGGAAAGCCGTGCCTCGTTGGAAAGCTCTTTGGCAGCCGCTCGCGTGGCCCCACAGCCCGTGGGGCTGCGGGCTTTCCGGCGGCCGTCAGCCTCGGCGACACCTGCGCCCACGTGGGGCCGCCGCGCCAGCCTGCGAAGCATTTTCCGGTAGGGACGCGTCTCTGGCGACAGCTCCCACGCCCGAAGAGCCAGGAGGGAAAGCCGTGCCTCGTTGGAAAGCTCTTTGGCAGCCGCTCGCGTGGCCCCACAGCCCGTGGGGCTGCGGGCTTTCCGGCGGCCGTCTGCCTCGGCGCCATTGGTGCCCACGTGGCGCCGCCGCGCCAGCCTGCGAAGCATTTTCCGGTAGGACCGCGGCTCTGGCGACAGCTCCCACGCCCGAAGAGGCAGGAGGGAATGCCGTGCCTCGTTGGAAAGCTCTTTGGCAGCCGCTCGCGTGGCCCCACAGCCCGTGGGGCTGCGGGCTTTTCGGCGGCCGTCAGCCTCAGCGCCACCAGTGCCCACGTGGCGCCGCCGCGCCAGCCTGCGAAGCATTTTCCGGTAGGGCCGCGTCTCTGGCGACAGCTCCCACGCCCGAAGAGCCAGGAGGGAAAGCCATGCCTCGTTGGAAAGCTCTTTGGCAGCCGCTCGCGTGGCCCCACAGCCCGTGGGGCTGTGGGCTTTCTGGCGGCCGTCAGCCTCGGCGACACCAGCGCCCACGTGACGCCGCCGCGCCAGCCTGCGAAGCATTTTCCGGTAGGGCCGCGTCTCTGGCGACAGCTCCCACGCCCGAAGAGCCAGGAGGGAAAGCCGTGCCTCGTTGGAAAGCTCTTTGGCAGCCGCTCGCGTGGCCCCACAGCCCGTGGGGCTGCGGGCTTTTCGGCAGCCGTCAGCCTCGGCGACACCAGTGCCCACGTGGCGCCGCCGCGCCAGCCTGCGAAGCATTTTCCAGTAGGGCTGCGTCTCTGGCGACAGCTCCCACGCCCGAAGAGCCAGGAGGGAAAGCCATGCCTCGTTGGAAATCTCTTTGGCAGCTGCTCGCGTGGCCCCACAGCCCGTGGGGCTGCGTGCTTTCCGGCAGCCGTCAGCCTCGGCGCCACCTGCGCCCACGTCGCGCCGCCGCGCCAGCCTGCGAAGCATTTTCTGGTAGGGCCGCGTCTCTGGCGACAGCTCCCACGCCCGAAGAGCCAGGAGGGAAAGCCGTGCCTCGTTGGAAAGCTCTTTGGCAGCTGCTCGCGTGGCCCCACAGCCCGTGGGGCTGCGGGCTTTCCGGCAGCCATCAGCCTCGGCGCCACCGGCGCCCACGTGGCGCCGCCGCGCCAGCCGGCAAAGCATTTTCCGGTAGCGCCGCGACTTTGGCGACAGCTCCCACGCCCGAAGAGCCAGGAGGGAAAGCCGTGCCTGGTTGGAAAGCTCTTTGGCAGCCGCTCGCGTGGCCCCACAGCCCGTGGGGCTGCGGGCTTTCTAGCAGCCGTCAGCCTCGGCGACACCAGTGCCCACATGGCGCCGCCGCGCCAGCCTGCGAAGCATTTTCCGGTAGGGCCGCGTCTCTGGCGACAGCTCCCACGCCCGAAGAGCCAGGAGGGAAAGCCGTGCCTCGTTGGAAAGCTCTTTGGCAGCAGCTCGCGTGGCCCCACAGCCCGTGGGGCTGCGGGCTTTCCGGCGGCCGTCAGCCTCGGTGACACCTGCGCCCACGTGGCGCCGCCGCACCAGCATGCGAAGCATTTTCCGGTAGGGACGCGGCTCTGGCGACAGCTCCCACGCCCGAAGAGCCAGGAGGGAAAGCCGTGCCTCGTTGGAAAGCTCTTTGGCAGCCGCTCGCGTGGCCCCACAGCCCGTGGGGCTGCGGGCTTTCCGGCGGCCGTCAGCCTCGGCGACACCGGCGCCCACGTGACGATGCTGCACCAGCCTGCGAAGCATTTTCCGGTAGGGCCGCGGCTCTGGCGACAGCTCCCACGCCCGAAGAGCCAGGAGGGAAAGCCGTGCCTCGTTGGAAAGCTCTTTGGCAGCCGCTCGCGTGGCCCCACAGCCCGTGGGGCTGCGGGCTTTCCGGCGGCCGTCAGCCTCGGCGCCACTGGCGCTCACATGGCGCCGCCGCGCCAGCCTGCGAAGCATTTTCCGGTAGGGCTGCGGCTCTGGCGACAGCTCCCACGCCCGAAGAGCCAGGAGGGAAAGCCATGCCTCGTTAGAAAGTTCTTTGGCAGCCTCTCGCGTGGCCCTACAGCCCGTGGGGCTGCGGGCTTTCCGGCGGCCGTCAGCCTCGGCGACACCTGCGCCCACGTGGCGCCGCCGCGCCAGCCTGCGAAGCATTTTCCGGTAGGGCCGCGGCTCTGGCGACAGCTCCCACGCCCGAAGAGCCAGGAGGGAAAGCTGTGCCTCCTTGGAAAGCTCTTTGGCAGCCGCTCGCGTGGCCCCACAGCCCGTGGGGCTGCGGTCTTTCCGGCGGCCGTCAGCCTCGGCGCCACCGGCGCCCACGTGACGACGCCGCGCCAGCCTGCGAAGCATTTTCCGGTAGGACTGCGTCTCTGGCGACAGCTCCCACGCCCGAAGAGCCAGGAGGGAAAGCTGTGCCTCGTTGGAAAGCTCTTTGGCAGCCGCTCGCGTGGCCCCACAGCCCGTGGGGCTGCGGGCTTTCCGGCGCCGTCAGCCTCGGCGCCACCGGCGCCCACGTGGCGCTGCCGCGCCAGCCTGCGAAGCATTTTCCGGTAGGGCCGCGTCTCTGGCGACAGCTCCCACGCCCGAAGAGCCAGGAGGGAAAGCCATGCCTCCTTGGAAAGCTCTTTGGCAGCTGCTCGCGTGGCCCCACAGCCCGTGGGGCTGCGGGCTTTCCGGCGGCCGTCAGCCTCGGCGACACCTGCGCCCACGTGGCGCCGCCGCGCCAGCCTGCGAAGCATTTTCCGGTAGGGCTGCGGCTCTGGCGACAGCTCCCAAGCCCGAAGAGCCAGGAGGGAAAGCCGTGCCTCGTTGGAAAGCTCTTTGGCAGCCGCTCGCGTGGCCCCACAGCCCGTGGGGCTGCGGGCTTTCCGGCGGCTGTCAGCCTCGGCGCCACTGGCGCCCACATGGCGCCGCCGCGCCAGCCTGCGAAGCATTTTCCGGTAGGGCCGCGGCTCTGGCGACAGCTCCCACGCCCGAAGAGCCAGGAGGGAAAGCCATGCCTCGTTGGAAAGCTCTTTGGCAGCCGCTCGCGTGGCCCCACAGCCCGTGGGGCTGCGGGCTTTCCGGCGGCCGTCAGCCTAGGTGACACCGGTGCCCACGTGGCGCCGCCGCGCCAGCCTGCGAAGCATTTTCCGGTAGGGCTGCGTCTCTGGCGACAGCTCCCACGCCCGAAGAGCCAGGAGGGAAAGCCGTGCCTCGTTGGAAAGCTCTTTGGCAGCCGCTCGCGTGGCCCCACAGCCTGTGGGGCTGCGGGCTTTTCGGCGGCCGTCAGCCTCGGCGACACTGGCGCCCACATGGCGCCGCCGCGCCAGCCTGCGAAGCATTTTCCGGTAGGGCCGCGTCTCTGGCGACAGCTCCCACGCCCGAAGAGCCAGGAGGGAAAGCCATGCCTCGTTGGAAAGCTCTGTGGCAGCCGCTCGCGTGGCCCCACAGCCCGTGGGGCTGCGGGCTTTCCGGCGGCCGTCAGCCTCGGCGACACTGGCGCCCACGCGGCGCCGCCGCGCCAGCCTGCGAAGCATTTTCCGGTAGGGCCGCGGCTCTGGCGACAGCTCCCACGCCCGAAGAGCCAGGAGGGAAAGCCGTGCCTCGTTGGAAAGCTCTTTAGCAGCCGCTCGCGTGGCCCCACAGCCCGTGGGGCTGCGGGCTTTCCGGCGGCCGTCATCATCGGCGACACCAGCGCCCACGTGGCGCCGCCGCGCCAGCCTGCGAAGCATTTTCCGGTAGGGCCGCGGCTCTGGCGACAGCTCCCACGCCCGAAGAGCCAGGAGGGAAAGCCGTGCCTCGTTGGAAAGCTCTTTGGCAGCTGCTCGCGTGGCCCCACAGCCCGTGGGGCTGCGGACTTTCCGGCGGCCGTCAGCCTCGGCGCCACTGGCGCTCACATGGCGCCGCCGCGCCAGCCTGCGAAGCATTTTCCGGTAGGGCCGCGTCTCTGGCGACAGCTCCCACGCCCGAAGAGCCAGGAGGGAAAGCCGTGCCTCGTTGGAAAGCTCTTTGGCAGCCGCTCGCGTGGCCCCACAGCCCGTGGGGCTGCGGGCTTTCCGGCGGCCGTCAGCCTCGGCGCCACTGGTGCCCACGTGGCGCCGCCGCGCCAGCCTGCGAAGCATTTTCCGGTAGGGACGCGTCTCTGGCGACAGCTCCCACGCCCGAAGAGCCAGGAGGGAAAGCCGTGCCTCGTTGGAAAGCTCTTTGGCAGCCGCTCGCGTGGCCCCACAGCCCGTGGGGCTGCGGGCTTTCCGGCGGCCGTCAGCCTCGGCGACACCTGCGCCCACGTGGGGCTGCCGCGCCAGCCTGCGAAGCATTTTCCGGTAGGGACGCGTCTCTGGCGACAGCTCCCACGCCCGAAGAGCCAGGAGGGAAAGCCGTGCCTCGTTGGAAAGCTCTTTGGCAGCCGCTGGCGTGGCCCCACAGCCCGTGGGGCTGTGGGCTTTCTGGCGGCCTTCAGCCTCGGCGACACCAGCACCCACGTGACGACGCCGCGCCAGCCTGCGAAGCATTTTCCGGTTGGGCTGCGTCTCTGGCGACAGCTCCCACGCCCGAAGAGCCAGGAGGGAAAGCCGTGCCTCGTTGGAAAGCTCTTTGGCAGCCGCTCGCGTGGCCCCACAGCCCGTGGGGCTGCGGGCTTTCCGGCGGCCGTCAGCCTCGGCGACACCTGCGCCCACGCGGCGCCGCCGCGCCAGCCTGCGAAGCATTTTCCGGTAGGGCCGCGGCTCTGGCGACAGCTCCCACTCCCGAAGAGGCAGGAGGGAATGCCATGCCTCGTTGGAAAGCTCTTTGGCAGCCGCTCGCGTGGCCCCACAGCCCGTGGGGCTGCGGTCTTTCCGGCGGCCGTCAGCCTCGGCGACACCAGCGCCCACGTGACGCCGCCGCGCCAGCCTGCGAAGCATTTTCCGGTAGGGCCGCGGCTCTGGCGACAGCTCCCACGCCCGAAGAGCCAGGAGGGAAAGCCGTGCCTCGTTGGAAAGCTCTTTGGCAGCCGCTGGCGTGGCCCCACAGCCCGTGGGGCTGCGGACTTTCCGGCGGCCGTCAGCCTCGGCGCCACTGGCGCTCACATGGCGCCGCCGCGCCAGCCTGCGAAGCATTTTCCGGTAGGGCCGCGGCTCTGGCGACAGCTCCCACGCCCGAAGAGCCAGGAGGGAAAGCCGTGCCTCGTTGGAAAGCTCTTTGGCAGCCGCTCGCGTGGCCCCACAGCCCGTGGGGCTGCGGGCTTTCCGGCGGCCGTCAGCCTCGGCGCCACTGGTGCCCACGTGGCGCCGCCGCGCCAGCCTGCGAAGCATTTTCCGGTAGGGACGCGTCTCTGGCGACAGCTCCCACGCCCGAAGAGCCAGGAGGGAAAGCCGTGCCTCGTTGGAAAGCTCTTTGGCAGCCGCTCGCGTGGCCCCACAGCCCGTGGGGCTGCGGGCTTTCCGGCGGCCGTCAGCCTCGGCGCCACTGGTGCCCACGTGGCGCCGCCGCGCCAGCCTGCGAAGCATTTTCCGGTAGGGACGCGTCTCTGGCGACAGCTCCCACGCCCGAAGAGCCAGGAGGGAAAGCCGTGCCTCTTTGGAAACCTCTTTGGCAGCCGCTCGCGTGGCCCCACAGCCCGTGGGGCTGCGGGCTTTTCGGCGGCCGTCAGCCTCAGCGCCACCAGCGCCCACGTGGCGCCGCCGCGCCAGCCTGCGAAGCATTTTCCGGTAGGGCCGCGGCTCTGGCGACAGCTCCCACGCCCGAAGAGCCAGGAGGGAAAGCCGTGCCTCGTTGGAAAGCTCTTTGGCAGCCGCTCACGTGGCCCCACAGCCCGTGGGGCTGCGGGCTTTTCGGCGGCCGTCAGCCTCGGTGACACCAGTGCCCACATGGCGCCGCCGCGCCAGCCTGCGAAGCATTTTCCGGTAGGGCCGCGGCTCTAGCGACAGCTCCCATGCCCGAAGAGCCAGGAGGGAAAGCCGTGCCTCGTTGGAAACCTCTTTGGCAGCTGCTTGCGTGGCCCCACAGCCTGTGGGGCTGCGGGTTTTCCGGCAGCCGTCAGCCTCGGCGCCACCTGCACCCACGTGGCGCCGCTGCGCCAGCCTGCGAAGCATTTTCCGGTAGGGCCGCGGCTCTGACGACAGCTCCCACGCCTGAAGAGCCAGGAGGGAAAGCCGTGCCTCGTTGGAAAGCTCTTTGGCAGCCGCTGGCGTGGCCCCACAGCCCGTGGGGCTGCGGGCTTTCCGGCGGCCATCAGCCTCGGCGACACCTGCGCCCATGTGGTGCCGCCGCGCCAGCCTGCGAAGCATTTTCCGGTAGGGGCGCGTCTCTGGCGACAGCTCCCACGCCCGAAGAGCCAGGAGGGAAAGCCGTGCCTCGTTGGAAAGCTCTTTGGCAGCCGGTCGCACGGCCCCACAGCCCGTGGGGCTGCGGGCTTTTCGGCGGCCGTCAGCCTCGGCGCCACCTGCGCCCACGTGGCGCCGCCGCGCCAGCCTGCGAAGCATTTTCCGGTAGGGCCGCGGCTCTGGCGACAGCTCCCACGCCCGAAGAGCCAGGAGGGAAAGCCGTGCCTCGTTGGAAAACTCTTTGGCAGCCGCTCGCGTGGCCCCACAGCCCGTGGGGCTGCGGGCATTCCGGCGGCCGTCAGCCTCGGCGCCACCGGTGCCCACGTGGCGCCGCCGCGCCAGCCTGCGAAGTATTTTCCTGTAGGGCCGCGGCTCTGGCGACAGCTCCCACGCCCGAAGAGCCAGGAGGGAAAGCCGTGCCTCGTTGGAAAGCTCTTTGGCAGCCGCTCGCGTGGCCCCACAGCCCGTGGGGCTGCGGGCTTTCCGGCGGCCGTCAGCCTCGGCGACACCAGCGCCCACGTGACGACGCCGCGCCAGCCTGCGAAGCATTTTCCGGTAGGGACGCGTCTCTGGCGACAGCTCCCACGCCCGAAGAGCCAGGAGGGAAAGCCGTGCCTCGTTGGAAAGCTCTTTGGCAGCCGCTGGCGTGGCCCCACAGCCCGTGGGGCTGCGGGCTTTCCGGCGGCCGTCAGCCTCGGCGCCATTGGTGCCCACGTGGCGCCGCCGCGCCAGCCTGCGAAGCATTTTCCGGTAGGGCCGCGGCTCTGGCGACAGCTCCCACGCCCGAAGAGCCAGGAGGGAAAGCCATGCCTCGTTAGAAAGTTCTTTGGCAGCCTCTCGCGTGGCCCCACAGCCCGTGGGGCTGCGGGCTTTTCGGCGGCCGTCAGCCTCGGCGACACCGGCGCCCACGTGGCGCCGCCGCGCCAGCCTGCGAAGCATTTTCCGGTAGGGACGCGTCTCTGGCGACAGCTCCCACGCCCGAAGAGCCAGGAGGGAAAGCTGTGCCTCGTTGGAAAGGTCTTTGGCAGCCGCTCGCGTGGCCCCACAGCCCGTGGGGCTGCGGGCTTTCCGGCGGCCGTCAGCCTCGACGCCACCTGCGCCCACGTGGCGCCGCCGCGCCAGCCTGCGAAGCATTTTCCGGTAGGACCGCGGCTCTGGCGACAGCTCCCACGCCCGAAGAGCCAGGAGGGAAAGCCGTGCCTCGTTGGAAAACTCTTTGGCAGCCGCTCGCGTGGCCCCACAGCCCGTGGGGCTGCGGGCATTCCGGCAGCCGTCAGCCTCGGTGACACCGGCGCCCACGTGGCGCCGCCGCGCCAGCCTGCGAAGTATTTTCCGGTAGGGCCGCGGCTCTGGCGACAGCTCCCACGCCCGAAGAGCCATGAGGGAAAGCCGTGCCTCGTTGGAAAGCTCTTTGGCAGCCGCTCGCGTGGCCCCACAGCCGGTGGGGCTGCGGGCTTTTCGGCGGCCGTCAGCCTCGGCGCCACTGGCGCTCACATGGCGCCGCCACACCAGCCTGCGAAGCATTTTCCGGTAGGGCCGCGTCTCTGGCGACAGCTCCCACGCCCGAAGAGCCAGGAGGGAAAGCCGTGCCTCGTTGGAAAGCTCTTTGGCAGCCGCTTGCGTGGCCCCACAGCCCGTGGGGCTGCGGGCTTTCCGGCGGCCGTCAGCCTCGGCGACACCAGCGCCCACGTGACGACGCCGCGCCAGCCTGCGAAGCATTTTCCGGTAGGGCCGCGTCTCTGGCGACAGCTCCCACGCCCGAAGAGCCAGGAGGGAAAGCCGTGCCTCGTTGGAAAGCTCTTTGGCAGCCGCTCGCGTGGCCCCACAGCCCGTGGGGCTGCGGGCTTTTCTGGCAGCCGTCAGCCTCACCGCCACGAGCGCCCACGTGGCGCCGCCGCGCCAGCCTGCGAAGCATTTTCCGGTAGGGCCGCGTCTCTGGCGACAGCTCCCACGCCAGAAGAGCCAGGAGGGAAAGCCGTGCCTCGTTGGAAAGCTCTTTGGCAGCCGCTCACGTGGCCCCACAGCCCGTGGGGCTGCGGGCTTTTCGGCGGCCGTCAGCCTCGGCGACACCGGCGCCCACGTGGCGCCGCCGCGCCAGCCTGCGAAGCATTTTCCGGTAGGGCCGCGTCTCTGGCGACAGCTCCCATGCCCGAAGAGCCAGGAGGGAAAGCCGTGCCTCATTGGAAACCTCTTTGGCAGCCGCTCGCGTGGCCCCACAGCCCGTGGGGCTGCGGGCTTTCCGGCAGCCGTCAGCCTCGGCGCCACCTGCACCCACGTGGCGCCGCCGCGCCAGCCTGCGAAGCATTTTCCGGTAGGGCCGCGGCTCTGGCGACAGCTCCCACGCCCGAAGAGCCAGGAGGGAAAGCCGTGCCTCGTTGGAAAGCTCTTTGGCAGCCGCTGGCGTGGCCCCACAGCCCGTGGGGCTGCGGACTTTCCGGCGGCCGTCAGCCTCGGCGCCACTGGCGCTCACATGGCGCCGCCGCGCCAGCCTGCGAAGCATTTTCCGGTAGGGCCGCGGCTCTGGCGACAGCTCCCACGCCCGAAGAGCCAGGAGGGAAAGCCGTGCCTCGTTGGAAAGCTCTTTGGCAGCCGCTCGCGTGGCCCCACAGCCCGTGGGGCTGCGGGCTTTCCGGCGGCCGTCAGCCTCGGCGCCACTGGTGCCCACGTGGCGCCGCCGCGCCAGCCTGCGAAGCATTTTCCGGTAGGGACGCGTCTCTGGCGACAGCTCCCACGCCCGAAGAGCCAGGAGGGAAAGCCGTGCCTCGTTGGAAAGCTCTTTGGCAGCCGCTCGCGTGGCCCCACAGCCCGTGGGGCTGCGGGCTTTCCGGCGGCCGTCAGCCTCGGCGCCATTGGTGCCCACGTGGCGCCGCCGCGCCAGCCTGCGAAGCATTTTCCGGTAGGACCGCGGCTCTGGCGACAGCTCCCACGCCCGAAGAGGCAGGAGGGAATGCCGTGCCTCGTTGGAAAGCTCTTTGGCAGCCGCTCGCGTGGCCCCACAGCCCGTGGGGCTGCGGGCTTTTCGGCGGCCGTCAGCCTCAGCGCCACCAGTGCCCACGTGGCGCCGCCGCGCCAGCCTGCGAAGCATTTTCCGGTAGGGCCGCATCTCTGGCGACAGCTCCCACGCCCGAAGAGCCAGGAGGGAAAGCCGTGCCTCGTTGGAAAGCTCTTTGGCAGCCGCTCGCGTGGCCCCACAGCCCGTGGGGCTGCGGGCTTTTCGGCAGCCGTCAGCCTCGGCGACACCAGTGCCCACGTGGCGCCGCCGCGCCAGCCTGCGAAGCATTTTCCAGTAGGGCTGCGTCTCTGGCGACAGCTCCCACGCCCGAAGAGCCAGGAAGGAAAGCCGTGCCTCGTTGGAAATCTCTTTGGCAGCTGCTCGCGTGGCCCCACAGCCCGTGGGGCTGCGTGCTTTCCGGCAGCCGTCAGCCTCGGCGCCACCTGCGCCCACGTGGCGCCGCCGCGCCAGCCTGCGAAGCATTTTCTGGTAGGGCCGCGTCTCTGGCGACAGCTCCCACGCCCGAAGAGCCAGGAGGGAAAGCCGTGCCTCGTTGGAAACCTCTTTGGCAGCCGCTCGCGTGGCCCCACAGCCCGTGGGGCTGCGGGCTTTTCGGCGGCCGTCAGCCTCAGCGCCACCAGCGCCCACGTGGCGCCGCCGCGCCAGCCTGCGAAGCATTTTCCGGTAGGGCCGCGGCTCTGGCGACAGCTCCCACGCCCGAAGAGCCAGGAGGGAAAGCCGTGCCTCGTTGGAAAGCTCTTTGGCAGCCGCTCACGTGGCCCCACAGCCCGTGGGGCTGCGGGCTTTTCGGCGGCCGTCAGCCTCGGTGACACCAGTGCCCACATGGCGCCGCCGCGCCAGCCTGCGAAGCATTTTCCGGTAGGGCCGCGGCTCTAGCGACAGCTCCCATGCCCGAAGAGCCAGGAGGGAAAGCCGTGCCTCGTTGGAAACCTCTTTGGCAGCCGCTTGCATGGCCCCACAGCCTGTGGGGCTGCGGGTTTTCCGGCAGCCGTCAGCCTCGGCGCCACCTGCACCCACGTGGCGCCGCTGCGCCAGCCTGCGAAGCATTTTCCGGTAGGGCCGCGGCTCTGGCGACAGCTCCCACGCCCGAAGAGCCAGAAGGGAAAGCCGTGCCTCGTTGGAAAGCTCTTTGGCAGCCACTGGCGTGGCCCCACAGCCCGTGGGGCTGCGGGCTTTCCGGCGGCCATCAGCCTCGGCGACACCTGCGCCCATGTGGTGCCGCCGCGCCAGCCTGCGAAGCATTTTCCGGTAGGGCCGCGTCTCTGGCGACAGCTCCCACGCCCGAAGAGCCAGGAGGGAAAGCCGTGCCTCGTTGGAAAGCTCTTTGGCAGCCGGTCGCACGGCCCCACAGCCCGTGGGGCTGCGGGCTTTTCGGCGGCCGTCAGCCTCGGCGCCACCTGCGCCCACGTGGCGCCGCCGCGCCAGCCTGCGAAGCATTTTCCGGTAGGGCCGCGGCTCTGGCGACAGCTCCCACGCCCGAAGAGCCAGGAGGGAAAGCCGTGCCTCGTTGGAAAACTCTTTGGCAGCCGCTCGCGTGGCCCCACAGCCCGTGGGGCTGCGGGCATTCCGGCGGCCGTCAGCCTCGGCGCCACCGGTGCCCACGTGGCGCCGCCGCGCCAGCCTGCGAAGTATTTTCCTGTAGGGCCGCGGCTCTGGCGACAGCTCCCACGCCCGAAGAGCCAGGAGGGAAAGCCGTGCCTCGTTGGAAAGCTCTTTGGCAGCCGCTCGCGTGGCCCCACAGCCCGTGGGGCTGCGGGCTTTCCGGCGGCCGTCAGCCTCGGCGACACCAGCGCCCACGTGACGACGCCGCGCCAGCCTGCGAAGCATTTTCCGGTAGGGACGCGTCTCTGGCGACAGCTCCCACGCCCGAAGAGCCAGGAGGGAAAGCCGTGCCTCGTTGGAAAGCTCTTTGGCAGCCGCTGGCGTGGCCCCACAGCCCGTGGGGCTGCGGGCTTTCCGGCGGCCGTCAGCCTCGGCGCCATTGGTGCCCACGTGGCGCCGCCGCGCCAGCCTGCGAAGCATTTTCCGGTAGGGCCGCGGCTCTGGCGTCAGCTCCCACGCCCGAAGAGCCAGGAGGGAAAGCCATGCCTCGTTAGAAAGTTCTTTGGCAGCCTCTCGCGTGGCCCCACAGCCCGTGGGGCTGCGGGCTTTTCGGCGGCCGTCAGCCTCGGCGACACAGGCGCCCACGTGGCGCCGCCGCGCCAGCCTGCGAAGCATTTTCCGGTAGGGACGCGTCTCTGGCGACAGCTCCCACGCCCGAAGAGCCAGGAGGGAAAGCTGTGCCTCGTTGGAAAGGTCTTTGGCAGCCGCTCGCGTGGCCCCACAGCCCGTGGGGCTGCGGGCTTTCCGGCGGCCGTCAGCCTCGACGCCACCTGCGCCCACGTGGCGCCGCCGCGCCAGCCTGCGAAGCATTTTCCGGTAGGACCGCGGCTCTGGCGACAGCTCCCACGCCCGAAGAGCCAGGAGGGAAAGCCGTGCCTCGTTGGAAAACTCTTTGGCAGCCGCTCGCGTGGCCCCACAGCCCGTGGGGCTGCGGACATTCCGGCGGCCCTCAGCCTCGGCGCCACCGGCGCCCACGTGGCGCCGCCGCGCCAGCCTGCGAAGCATTTTCCGGTAGGGCCGCGGCTCTGGCGACAGCTCCCACGCCCGAAGAGCCAGGAGGGAAAGCCGTGCCTCGTTGGAAAGCTCTTTGGCAGCCGCTCGCGTGGCCCCACAGCCCGTGGGGCTGCGGGCTTTTCGGCGGCCGTCAGCCTCGGCGCCACTGGCGCTCACATGGCGCCGCCACACCAGCCTGCGAAGCATTTTCCGGTAGGGACGCGTCTCTGGCGACAGCTCCCACGCCCGAAGAGCCAGGAGGGAAAGCCGTGCCTCGTTGGAAAGCTCTTTGGCAGCCGCTCGCGTGGCCCCACAGCCCGTGGGGCTGCGGGCATTCCGGCAGCCGTCAGCCTCGGCGCCACTGGCGCCCACGTGGCGCCGCCGCGCTAGCCTGCGAAGCATTTTCCGGTAGGGCCGCGTCTCTGGCGACAGCTCCCACGCCCGAAGAGCCAGGAGGGAAAGCCGTGCCTCGTTGGAAAGCTCTTTGGCAGCCGCTCGCGTGGCCCCACAGCCCGTGGGGCTGCGGGCTTTCCGGCGGCCGTCAGCCTACGAGACACCGGCGCCCACGTGGTGCCGCTGCGCCAGCCTGCGAAGCATTTTCCGGTAGGGCCGCGGCTCTGGCAACAGCTCCCACGCCCGAAGAGCCAGGAGGGAAAGCTGTGCCTCCTTGGAAAGCTCTTAGGCAGCCGCTCACGTTGCCCCACAGCCCGTGGGGCTGCGGGCTTTTCCGGCGGCCGTCAGCCTCGGCGACACCGGCGCTCACGTGGCGCCGCCGCGCCAGCCTGCGAAGCATTTTCCGGTAGGGCCGCGTCTCTGGCGACAGCTCCCACGCCCGAAGAGCCAGGAGGGAAAGCCGTGCCTCGTTGGAAAACTCTTTGGCAGCCGCTCGCGTGGCCCCACAGCCCGTGGGGCTGCGGGCATTCCGGCGGCCGTCAGCCTCGGCGACACCGGCGCCCATGTGGCGCCGCCGCGCCAGCCTGCGAAGCATTTTCCGGTAGGGCCGCGGCTCTGGCGACAGCTCCCACGCCCGAAGAGCCAGGAGGGAAAGCCGTGCCTCGTTGGAAAGCTCTTTGGCAGCCGCTCGCGTGGCCCCACAGCCCGTGGGGCTGCGGGCTTTCCGGCGGCCGTCAGCCTCGGCGACACCGGCGCCCACGTGACGATGCCGCGCCAGCCTGCGAAGCATTTTCCGGTAGGGCCGCGGCTCTGGCGACAGCTCCCACGCCCGAAGAGCCAGGAGGGAAAGCCGTGCCTCGTTGGAAAGCTCTTTGGCAGCCGCTCGCGTGGCCCCACAGCCCGTGGGGCTGCGGGCTTTCCGGCGGCCGTCAGCCTCGGCACCACCTGCGCCCACGTGGCGCCGCCTTGCTAGCCTGCGAAGCATTTTCCGGTAGGTCCGCGGCTCTGGCGACAGCTCCCACGCCCGAAGAGCCAGGAGGGAAAGCCGTGCCTCGTTGGAAAGCTCTTTGGCAGCCGCTCGCGTGGCCCCACAGCCCGTGGGGCTGCGGGCTTTCCGGCGGCCGTCAGCCTCGGCGACACCAGCACCCACGTGGCGCCGCCACGCCAGCCTGCGAAACATTTTCCGGTAGGGCCGCGGCTCTGGCGACAGCTCCCACGCCCGAAGAGCCAGGAGGGAAAGCCGTGCCTCGTTGGAAAACTCTTTGGCAGCCGCTCGCGTGGCCCCACAGCCCGTGGGGCTGCGGGCATTCCGGCAGCCGTCAGCCTCGGCGCCACCGATGCGCACGTGGTGCCGCCGCGCCAGCCTGCGAAGCATTTTCCGGTAGGGCCGCCTCTCTGGCGACAGCTCCCACGCCCGAAGAGCCAGGAGGGAAAGCCGTGCCTCGTTGGAAAGCTCTTTGGCAGCTGCTCGCGTGGCCCCACAGCCCGTGGGGCTGCGGGCTTTCCGGCGGCCGTCAGCCTCGGCGCCACCGGCGCCCACGTGGCGCCGCTGTGCCAGCCTGCGAAGCATTTTCCGGTAGGGCCGCGGCTCTGGCGACAGCTCCCACGCCCGAAGAGCCAGGAGGGAAAGCCGTGCCTCGTTGGAAAGCTCTTTGGCAGCCGCTCGCGTGGCCCCACAGCCCGTGGGGCTGCGGGCTTTTCGGCGGCCGTCAGCCTCGGCGCCACTGGCGCTCACATGGCGCCGCCACACCAGCCTGCGAAGCATTTTCCGGTAGGGCCGCGTCTCTGGCGACAGCTCCCACGACCGAAGAGCCAGGAGGGAAAGCCGTGCCTCGTTGGAAAGCTCTTTGGCAGCCGCTGGCGTGGCCCCACAGCCCGTGGGGCTGCGGGCTTTTCAGCAGCCGTCAGCCTCGGCGACACCAGTGCCCATGTGGCGTCGCCGCGCCAGCCTGCGAAGCATTATCTGGTAGGGCCGCGGCTCTGGCGACAGCTCCCACGCCCGAAGAGCCAGGAGGGAAAGCCGTGCCTCCTTGGAAAGCTCTTTGGCAGCTGCTCGCGTGGTCCCACAGCCCTTGGGGCTGCGGGCTTTCCGGCGGCCGTCAGCCTCGGCGACACCTGCGCCCACGTGGCGCAGCCGCGCCAGCCTGCGAAGCATTTTCCGGTAGGGCTGCGGCTCTGGCGACAGCTCCCACGCCTGAAGAGCCAGGAGGGAAAGCCGTGCCTCGTTGGAAAGCTCTTTGGCAGCCGCTCGCGTGGCCCCACAGCCCGTGGGGCTGCGGGCTTTTCGGCGGCCGTCAGCCTCAGCGCCACCAGCGCCCACGTGGCGCCGCCGCGCCAGCCTGCGAAGCATTTTCCGGTAGGGCCGCGGCTCTGGCGACAGCTCCCACGCCCGAAGAGCCAGGAGGGAAAGCCGTGCCTCGTTGGAAAGCTCTTTGGCAGCCGCTCGCGTGGCCCCACAGCCCGTGGGGCTGCGGGCTTTCCGGCGGCCGTCAGCCTCGGCGACACCGGCGCCCACGTGGCGCCGCCGCGCCAGCCTGCGAAGCATTTTCCGGTAGGGCCGCGGCTCTGGCGACAGCTCCCACGCCCGAAGAGCCAGGAGGGAAAGCCGTGCCTCGTTGGAAAGCTCTTTGGCAGCCGCTCGCGTGGCCCCACAGCCCGTGGGGCTGCGGGCTTTCCGGCGGCCGTCAGCCTCGGCGACACCAGTGCCCACGTGGAGTCGCCGCGCCAGCCTGCGAAGCATTTTCCGGTAGGGCCGCGGCTCTGGCGACAGCTCCCACGCCCGAAGAGCCAGGAGGGAAAGCCATGCCTCGTTAGAAAGTTCTTTGGCAGCCTCTCGCGTGGCCCCACAGCCCGTGGGGCTGCGGGCTTTTCGGCGGCCGTCAGCCGCAGCGACACCGGCGCCCACGTGGCACCGCTGCGCCAGCCTGCGAAGCATTTTCCGGTAGGGCCGCGGCTCTGGCGACAGCTCCCACGCCCGAAGAGCCAGGAGGGAAAGCCGTGCCTCGTTGGAAAGCTCTTTGGCAGCCGCTCGCGTGGCCCCACAGCCCGTGGGGCTGCGGGCTTTCCGGCGGCCGTCAGCCTCGGCGACACCGGCGCCCACGTGGCGCCGCCGCGCCAGCCTGTGAAGCATTTTCCGGTAGGGCCGCGTCTCTGGCGACAGCTCCCACGCCCGAAGAGCCAGGAGGGAAAGCCGTGCCTCGTTGGAAAGCTCTTTGGCAGCCGCTCGCGTGGCCCCACAGCCCGTGGGGCTGCGGGCTTTCCGGCGGCCGTAAGCCTCGGCGAAACCAGCGCCCACGTGACGACGCCTCACCAGCCTGCAAAGCATTTTCCGGTAGGGCGGCGGCTCTGGCGACAGCTCCCACGCCCGAAGAGCCAGGAGGGAAAGCCGTGCCTCGTTGGAAACCTCTTTGGCAGCCGCTCGCGTGGCCCCACAGCCCGTGGGGCTGCGGGCTTTTCGGCGGCCGTCAGCCTCGGCGCCACCGGTTCCCACGTGGCGCTGCCACGCCAGCCTGCGAAACATTTTCCGGTAGGGCCGCGTCTCTGGCGACAGCTCCCACGCCCGAAGAGCCAGGAGGGAAAGCCGTGCCTCGTTGGAAAGCTCTTTGGCAGCTGCTCGCGTGGCCCCACAGCCCGTGGGGCTGCGGGCTTTTCGGCGGCCGTCAGCCTCGGCGACACCGCTGCCCACGTGGCGCCGCCGCGCCAGCCTGCGAAGCATTTTCCGGTAGGGACGCGTCTCTGGCGACAGCTCCCACGCCCTAAGAGCCAGGAGGGAAAGCCGTGCCTCGTTGGAAAGCTCTTTGGCAGCCGCTCGCGTGGCCCCACAGCCCGTGGGGCTGCGGGCTTTCCGGCGGCCGTCAGCCTCGGCGACACCGGCGCCCACGTGGCGCCGCCGCGCCAGCCTGCGAAGCATTTTCCGGTAGGGACGCGTCTCTGGCGACAGCTCCCACGCCCGAAGAGCCAGGAGGGAAAGCCGTGCCTCGTTGGAAAGCTCTTTGGCAGCCGCTCGCGTGGCCCCACAGCCCGTGGGGCTGCGGGCTTTCCGGCGGCCGTCAGCCTCGGCGACACCGGCGCCCACGTGACGATGCCGCGCCAGCCTGCGAAGCATTTTCCGGTAGGGCCGCGGCTCTGGCGACAGCTCCCACGCCCGAAGAGCCAGGAGGGAAAGCCGTGCCTCGTTGGAAAGCTCTTTGGCAGCCGCTCGCGTGGCCCCACAGCCCGTGGGGCTGCGGGCTTTCCGGCGGCCGTCAGCCTCGGCGCCACCTGCGCCCACGTGGCGCCGCCGCGCCATCCTGCGAAGCATTTTCCGGTAGGGCCGCGGCTCTGGCGACAGCTCCCACGCCCGAAGAGCCAGGAGGGAAAGCCGTGCCTCGTTGGAAAGCTCTTTGGCAGCCGCTCGCGTGGCCCCACAGCCCGTGGGGCTGCGGGCTTTCCGGCGGCTGTCACCCTCGGCGCCACCGGCGCCCATGTGGCGCTGCCGCGCCAGCCTGCGAAGCATTTTCCGGTAGGGCCGCGTCTCTGGCGACAGCTCCCACGCCCGAAGAGCCAGGAGTGAAAGCCATGCCTCCTTGGAAAGCTCTTTGGCAGCTGCTCGCGTGGCCCCACAGCCCGTGGGGCTGCGGGCTTTCCGGCGGCCGTCAGCCTCGGCGACACCTGCGCCCACATGGCGCCGCCGCGCCAGCTTGCGAAGCATTTTCCGGTAGGGCCGCGGCTCTGGCGACAGCTCCCACGCCCGAAGAGCCAGGAGGGAAAGCCGTGCCTCGTTGGAAAGCTCTTTGGCAGCCGCTCGCGTGGCCCCACAGCCCGTGGGGCTGCGGGCTTTTCGGCGGCCGTCAGCCTCAGCGCCACCAGCGCCCACGTGGCGCCGCCGCGCCATCCTGCGAAGCATTTTCCGGTAGGGCCGCGTCTCTGGCGACAGCTCCCACGCCCGAAGAGCCAGGAGGGAAAGCCGTGCCTCGTTGGAAAGCTCTTTGGCAGCCGCTCGCGTGGCCCCACAGCCCGTGGGGCTGCGGGCTTTCCGGCGGCCGTCAGCCTCGGCGACACCGGCGCCCACGTGACGATGCCGCACCAGCCTGCGAAGCATTTTCCGGTAGGGCCGCGTCTCTGGCGACAGCTCCCACGCCCGAAGAGCCAGGAGGGAAAGCCGTGCCTCGTTGGAAAGCTCTTTGGCAGCCGCTCGCGTGGCCCCACAGCCCGTGGGGCTGCGGGCTTTCCGGCGGCCGTCAGCCTCGGCGCTACCTGCGCCCACGTGGCGCCGCCGCGCCAACCTGCGAAGCATTTTCCGCTAGGGCCGCGGCTCTGGCGACAGCTCCCACGCCCGAAGAGCCAGGAGGGAAAGCCGTGCCTCGTTGGAAAGCTCTTTGGCAGCCGCTCGCGTGGCCCCACAGCCCGTGGGGCTGCGGGCTTTCCGGCGGCCGTCAGCCTCGGCGCCACCTGCGCCCACGTGGCGCCGCCGCACCAGCCTGCGAAGCATTTTCCGGTAGGTCTGCGGCTCTGGTGACAGCTCCCACGCCCGAAGAGCCAAGAGGTAAAGCCATGCCTCGTTAGAAAGTTCTTTGGCAGCCTCTCGCGTGGACCCACAGCCCGTGGGGCTGCGGGCTTTTCGGCGGCCGTCAGCCTCAGCGACACCGGCGCCCACGTGGCGCCGCCGCGCCAGCCTGCGAAGCATTTTCCGGTAGGGCCGCGGCTCTGGCGACAGCTCCCACGCCCGAAGAGCCAGGAGGGAAAGCCGTGCCTCGTTAGAAAGCTCTTTGGCAGCCGCTCGCGTGGCCCCACAGCCCGTGGGGCTGCGGGCTTTCCGGCGGCCGTCAGCCTCGGCGCCACCTGCGCCCACGTGGCGCCGCCGCGCCATCCTGCGAAGCATTTTCCGGTAGGGCCGCGGCTCTGGCGACAGCTCCCACGCCCGAAGAGCCAGGAGGGAAAGCCGTGCCTCGTTGGAAAGCTCTTTGGCAGCCGCTCGCGTGGCCCCACAGCCCGTTGGGCTGCGGGCTTTCCGCCGGCCGTCAGCCTCGGCGACACCTGCGCCCGCGTGGCGCCGCCGCGCCAGCCTGTGAAGCATTTTCCGGTAGGGCTGCGGCTGTGGCGACAGCTCCCACGCCCGAAGAGCCAGGAGGGAAAGCCGTGCCTCGTTGGAAAGCTCTTTGGCAGCCGCTCGCGTGGCCCCACAGCCCGTGGGGCTGCGGGCTTTCCGGCGGCTGTCACCCTCGGCGCCACCGGCGCCCATGTGGCGCTGCCGCGCCAGCCTGCGAAGCATTTTCCGGTAGGGCCGCGTCTCTGGCGACAGCTCCCACGCCCGAAGAGCCAGGAGGGAAAGCCATGCCTCCTTGGAAAGCTCTTTGGCAGCTGCTCGCGTGGCCCCACAGCCCGTGGGGCTGCGGGCTTTCCGGCGGCCGTCAGCCTCGGCGACACCTGCGCCCACATGGCGCCGCCGCGCCAGCTTGCGAAGCATTTTCCGGTAGGGCCGCGGCTCTGGCGACAGCTCCCACGCCCGAAGAGCCAGGAGGGAAAGCCGTGCCTCGTTGGAAAGCTCTTTGGCAGCCGCTCGCGTGGCCCCACAGCCCGTGGGGCTGCGGGCTTTTCGGCGGCCGTCAGCCTCAGCGCCACCAGCGCCCACGTGGCGCCGCCGCGCCATCCTGCGAAGCATTTTCCGGTAGGGCCGCGTCTCTGGCGACAGCTCCCACGCCCGAAGAGCCAGGAGGGAAAGCCGTGCCTCGTTGGAAAGCTCTTTGGCAGCCGCTCGCGTGGCCCCACAGCCCGTGGGGCTGCGGGCTTTCCGGCGGCCGTCAGCCTCGGCGACACCGGCGCCCACGTGACGATGCCGCACCAGCCTGCGAAGCATTTTCCGGTAGGGCCGCGGCTCTGGCGACAGCTCCCACGCCCGAAGAGCCAGGAGGGAAAGCCGTGCCTCGTTGGAAAGCTCTTTGGCAGCCGCTCGCGTGGCCCCACAGCCCGTGGGGCTGCGGGCTTTCCGGCGGCCGTCAGCCTCGGCGCTACCTGCGCCCACGTGGCGCCGCCGCGCCAACCTGCGAAGCATTTTCCGCTAGGGCCGCGGCTCTGGCGACAGCTCCCACGCCCGAAGAGCCAGGAGGGAAAGCCGTGCCTCGTTGGAAAGCTCTTTGGCAGCCGCTCGCGTTGCCCCACAGCCCGTGGGGCTGCGGGCTTTCCGGCGGCCGTCAGCCTCGGCGCCACCTGCGCCCACGTGGCGCCGCCGCACCAGCCTGCGAAGCATTTTCCGGTAGGTCTGCGGCTCTGGCGACAGCTCCCACGCCCGAAGAGCCAGGAGGGAAAGCCGTGCCTCGTTGGAAAGCTCTTTGGCAGCCGCTCGCGTGGCCCCACAGCCCGTGGGGCTGCGGGCTTTCTGGCGGCTGTCAGCCTCGGCGCCACTGGCGCCCACATGGCGCCGCCGCGCCAGCCTGCGAAGCATTTTCCGGTAGGGCCGCGTCTCTGGCGACAGCACCCACGCCCGAAGAGCCAAGAGGTAAAGCCATGCCTCGTTAGAAAGTTCTTTGGCAGCCTCTCGCGTGGCCCCACAGCCCGTGGGGCTGCGGGCTTTCCAGCGGCCGTCAGCCTCGGCGACACCTGCGCCCACGTGGCGCCGCCGCGCCAGCCTGCGAAGCATTTTCCGGTAGGGCCGCGGCTCTGGCGACAGCTCCCACGCCCGAAGAGCAGGAGGGAAAGCGTGCCTCGTTGGAAAGCTCTTTGGCAGCCGCTCGCGTGGCCCCACAGCCCGTGGGGCTGCGGGCTTTCCGGCGGCCGTCAGCCTCGGCGCACCTTGCGCCCACGTGGCGCCGCCGCGCCATCCTGCGAAGCATTTTCCGGTAGGGCCGCGGCTCTGGCGACAGCTCCCACGCCCGAAGAGCCAGGAGGGAAAGCCGTGCCTCGTGGAAAGCTCTTTGGCAGCCGCGTCGCGTGGCCCCACAGCCCGTGGGGCTGCGGGCTTTCCGCCGCCGTCAGCCTCGGCGACACCTGCGCCCACGTGGCGCCGCCGCGCCAGCCTGTGAAGCATTTTCCGGTAGGGCTGCGGCTGTGGCGACAGCTCCCACGCCCGAAGAGCCAGGAGGGAAAGCCGTGCCTCGTTGGAAAGCTCTTTGGCAGCCGCTCGCGTGGCCCCACAGCCCGTGGGGCTGCGGGCTTTCCGGCGGCTGTCACCCTCGGCGCCACCGGCGCCCATGTGGCGCTGCCCGCGCCAGCCTGCGAAGCATTTTCCGGTAGGGCCGCGTCTCTGGCGACAGCTCCCACGCCCGAAGAGCCAGGAGGGAAAGCCATGCCTCCTTGGAAAGCTCTTTGGCAGCTGCTCGCGTGGCCCCACAGCCCGTGGGGCTGCGGGCTTTCCGGCGGCCGTCAGCCTCGGCGACACCTGCGCCCACGTGGCGCCGCCCGCGCCAGCTTGCGAAGCATTTTCCGGTAGGGCCGCGGCTCTGGCGACAGCTCCCACGCCCGAAGAGCCAGGAGGGAAAGCCGTGCCTCGTTGGAAAGCTCTTTGGCAGCCGCTCGCGTGGCCCCACAGCCCGTGGGGCTGCGGGCTTTTCGGCGGCCGTCAGCCTCAGCGCCACCAGCGCCCACGTGGCGCCGCCGCGCCATCCTGCGAAGCATTTTCCGGTAGGGCCGCGTCTCTGGCGACAGCTCCCACGCCGAAGAGCCAGGAGGGAAAGCCGTGCCTCGTTGGAAAGCTCTTTGGCAGCCGCTCGCGTGGCCCCACAGCCCGTGGGGCTGCGGGCTTTCGGCGGCCGTCAGCCTCGGCGACACCGGCGCCCACGTGACGATGCCGCACCAGCCTGCGAAGCATTTTCCGGTAGGGCCGCGGCTCTGGCGACAGCTCCCACGCCCGAAGAGCCAGGAGGGGAAAGCCGTGCCTCGTTGGAAAGCTCTTTGGCAGCCGCTCGCGTGGCCCCACAGCCCCGTGGGCTGCGGGCTTTCCGGCGGCCGTCAGCCTCGGCGCTACCTGCGCCCACGTGGCGCCGCCGCGCCATCCTGCGAAGCATTTTCCGCTAGGGCCGCGGCTCTGGCGACAGCTCCCACGCCCGAGAGCCAGGAGGGAAAGCCGTGCCTCGTTGGAAAGCTCTTTGGCAGCCGCTCGCGTGGCCCCACAGCCCGTGGGCTGCGGGCTTTCCGGCGGCCGTCAGCCTCGGCGCCACCTGCGCCCACGTGGCGCCGCCGCACCAGCCTGCGAAGCATTTTCCGGTAGGTCTGCGGCTCTGGCGACAGCTCCCACGCCCGAAGAGCCAGGAGGGGAAAGCCGTGCCTCGTTGGAAAGCTCTTTGGCAGCCACTCGCGTGGCCCCACAGCCCGTGGGGCTGCGGGCTTTCTGGCGGCTGTCAGCCTCGGCGCCACTGGCGCCCACATGGCGCCGCCGCGCCAGCCTGCGAAGCATTTTCCGGTAGGGCCGCGTCTCTGGCGACAGCTCCCACGCCCGAAGAGCCAAGAGGTAAAGCCATGCCTCGTTAGAAAGTTCTTTGGCAGCCTCTCGCGTGGCCCCACAGCCCGTGGGGCTGCGGGCTTTCCAGCGGCCGTCAGCCTCGGCGACACCTGCGCCCACGTGGCGCAGCCGCGCCAGCCTGCGAAGCATTTTCCGGTAGGGCCGCGGCTCTGGCGACAGCTCCCACGCCCGAAGAGCCAGGAGGGAAAGCCGTGCCTCGTTGGAAAGCTCTTTGGCAGCCACTGGCGTGTCCCCACAGCCCGTGGGGCTGCGGGCTTTCCGGCGGCCGTCAGCCTCGGCGACACCAGCGCCCACGTGACGACGCCGCGCCAGCCTGCGAAGCATTTTCCGGTAGGACTGCGTCTCTGGCGACAGCTCCCACGCCCGAAGAGCCAGGAGGGAACGCCGTGCTCGTTGGAAAGCTCTTTGGCAGCCGCTCGCGTGGCCCCACAGCCCGTGGGGCTGCGGGCTTTCCGGCGGCCGTCAGCCTCGGCGCCACCGGCGCCCACGTGGAGTCGCCGCGCCAGCCTGCGAAGCATTTTCCGGTAGGGCCGCGGCTCTGGCGACAGCCTCCCACGCCCGAAGAGCCAGGAGGGAAAGCCGTGCCTCCTTGGAAAGCTCTTTGGCAGCTGCTCGCGTGGCCCCACAGCCCGTGGGGCTGCGGGCTTTCCGGCGGCCGTCAGCCTCGGCGACACCTGCGCCCACGTGGCGCCGCCGCGCCAGCCTGCGAAGCATTTTCCGGTAGGGCCGCGGCTCTGGCGACAGCTCCCACGCCCGAAGAGCCAGGAGGGAAAGCCGTGCCTCGTTGGAAAGCTCTTTGGCAGCCGCTCGCGTGGCCCCACAGCCCGTGGGGCTGCGGGCTTTCCGGCGGCCGTCAGACTCAGCGCCACCGGCGCCCACGTGGCGCCACCGCGCCAGCCTGTGAAGCATTTTCCGGTAGGGCCGCGGCTCTGGCGACAGCTCCACGCCCGAAGAGCCAGGAGGGAAAGCCGTGCCTCGTTGGAAAGCTCTTTGGCAGCTGCTCGCGTGGCCCCACAGCCCGTGGGGCTGCGGGCTTTCCGGCAGCCGTCAGCCTAGGCGCCACCGGCGCCCACGTGGCGCCGCCGCGCCAGCCGGCAAAGCATTTTCCGGTAGGGCCGCGACTTTGGCGACAGCTCCCACGCCCGAAGAGCCAGGAGGGAAAGCCGTGACTGGTTGGAAAGCTCTTTGGCAGCCGCTCGCGTGGCCCCACAGCCCGTGGGGCTGCGGGCTTTCCGGCGGCCGTCAGCCTCGGCGCCACCGGCGCCCACGTGGCGCCGCCGCGCCAGCCTGCGAAGCATTTTCCGGTAGGGCCGCGTCTCTGGCGACTGCTCCCACGCCCGAAGAGCCAGGAGGGAAAGCCGTGCCTCGTTGGAAAGCTCTTTGGCAGCCGCTCGCGTGGCCCCACAGCCCGTGGGGCTGCGGGCTTCCGCCGGCCGTCAGCCTCGGCGACACCTGCGCCCACGTGGCGCCGCCGCGCCAGCCTGTGAAGCATTTTCCGGTAGGGCTGCGGCTCTGGCGACAGCTCCCACGCCCGAAGAGCCAGGAGGGAAAGCCGTGCCTCGTTGGAAAGCTCTTTGGCAGCCGCTGGCGTGGCCCCACAGCCCGTGGGGCTGCGGGCTTCCGGCGGCTGTCAGCCTCGGCGCCACTGGCGCCCACATGGCGCCGCCGCGCCAGCCTGCGAAGCATTTTCCGGTAGGGCCGCGGCTCTGGCGACAGCTCCCACGCCCGAAGAGCCAGGAGGGAAAGCCATGCCTCGTTAGAAAGTTCTTTGGCAGCCTCTCGCGTGGCCCCACAGCCCGTGGGGCTGCGGGCTTTCCGGCGGCCGTCAGCCTCGGCGACACCTGCGCCCACGTGGCGCCGCCGCGCCAGCCTGCGAAGCATTTTCCAGTAGGGCCGCGTCTCTGGCGACAGCTCCCACGCCCGAAGAGCCAGGAGGGAAAGCCGTGCCTCGTTGGAAAGCTCTTTGGCAGCCGCTGGCGTGGCCCCACAGCCCGTGGGGCTGCGGGCTTTTCAGCAGCCGTCAGCCTCGGCGACACCAGTGCCCATGTGGCGTCGCCGCGCCAGCCTGCGAAGCATTTTCCGGTAGGGCCGCGGCTCTGGCGACAGCTCCCACGCCCGAAGAGCCAGGAGGGAAAGCCGTGCCTCGTTGGAAATCTCTTTGCAGCTGCTCGCGTGGTCCCACAGCCCGTGGGGCTGCGGGCTTTCCGGCGGCCGTCAGCCTCGGCGACACCTGCGCCCACGTGGCGCAGCCGCGCCAACCTGCGAAGCATTTTCCGGTAGGGCCGCGGCTCTGGCGACAGCTCCCACGCCCGAAGAGCCAGGAGGGAAAGCCGTGCCTCGTTGGAAAGCTCTTTGGCAGCCGCTCGCGTGGCCCCACAGCCCGTGGGGCTGCGGGCTTTTCGGCGGCCGTCAGCCTCAGCGCCACCAGCGCCCACGTGGCGCCGCCGCGCCAGCCTGCAAAGCATTTTCCGGTAGGGCCGCGTCTCTGGCGACAGCTCCCACGCCCGAAGAGCCAGGAGGGAAAGCCGTGCCTCGTTGGAAAGCTCTTTGGCAGCCGCTCGCGTGGCCCCACAGCCCGTGGGGCTGCGGGCTTTTCGGCGGCCGTCAGCCTCGGCGCCACTAGCGCCCACATGGCGCCGCCGCGCCAGCCTGCGAAGCATTTTCCGGTAGGGCCGCGGCTCTGGCGACAGCTCCCACGCCCGAAGAGCCAGGAGGGAAAGCCATGCCTCGTTAGAAAGTTCTTTGGCAGCCTCTCGCGTGGCCCCACAGCCCGTGGGGCTGCGGGCTTTTCGGCGGCCGTCAGCCTCGGCGACACCGGCGCCGCGACACCGGCGCCCACGTGGCGCCGCCGCGCCAGCCTGCGAAGCATTTTTCCGGTAGGGGCCGCGGCTCTGGCGACAGCTCCCACGCCCGAAGAGCCAGGAGGGAAAGCCGTGCCTCGTTAGAAAGCTCTTTGGCAGCCGCTCGCGTGGCCCCACAGCCCGTGGGGCTGCGGGCTTTCCGGCGGCCGTCAGCCTCGGCGACACCGGCGCCCACATGGCGCCACCACGCCAGCCTGCGAAGCATTTTCCGGTAGGGCCGTGTCTCTGGCGACAGCTCCCACGCCCGAAGAGCCATGAGGGAAAGCCGTGCCTCGTTGGAAAGCTCTTTGGCAGCCGCTCGCGTGGCCCCACAGCCCGTGGGGCTGCGTGCTTTCCGGCGGCCGTCAGCCTCAGCGACACCGGCGCCCACGTGGCGCCGCCGCGCCAGCCTGCGAAGCATTTTCCGGTAGGGCCGCGGCTCTGGCGACAGCTCCCACGCCCGAAGAGCCAGGAGGGAAAGCCGTGCCTCCTTGGAAAGCTCTTTGGCAGCCGCTCGCGTGGACCCACAGCCCGTGGGGCTGCGGGCTTTCCGGCCGCCGTCAGCCTCGGCGCCACTGGCACCGACATGGCGCCCCCACGCCAGCCTGCGAAGCATTTTCCTGTAGGGCCGTGTCTCTGGCGACAGCTCCCACGCCCGAAGAGCCAGGAGGGAAAGCCATGCCTCGTTGGAAAGCTCTTTGGCAGCCGCTCACGTGGCCCCACAGCGCGTGGGGGCTGCGTGCTTTCCTTCAGCCGTCAGCCTCGCCGACACCGGCGCCCACGTGGCGCCGCCGCGCCAGCATGCAAAGCATTTTCCCGTAGGGCCGCGGCTGTGGCGACAGCTCCCAAGCCCGAAGAGCCAGGAGGGAAAGCCGTGCCTCGTTGGAAAGCCCTTTGGCAGCCGCTCGCGTGGCCCCACAGCCCGTGGGGCTGCGGGCTTTCCGGCGGCCGTCAGCCTCGGCGACACCGGCGCCCACGTGGCGCCGCCACGCCAGCCTGCGAAGCATTTTCCGGTAGGGCCGCGGCTCTGGCGACAGCTCCCACGCCCGAAGAGCCAGGAGGGAAAGCCGTGCCTCCTTGGAAAGCTCTTTGGCAGCCGCTCGCGTGGCCCCACAGCCCGTGGGGCTGCGGGCTTTCCGGCGGCCGTCAGCCTCGGCGACACTGGCGCCCACGTGGCGCCGCCACGCCAGCCTGCGAAGCATTTTCCGGTAGGGCCGCGGCTCTGGCGACAGCTCCCACGCCCAAAGAGCCAGGAGGGAAAGCCATGCCTCGTTGGAAAGCTCTTTGGCAGCCGCTCGCGTGGCCCCACAGCCCGTGGGGCTGCGGGCTTTCCCGGCGGCCGTCAGCCTCGGCGACACCGGCGCCCACATGGCGCCACCACGCAAGCCTGCGAAGCATTTTCCGGTAGGGCCGTGTCTCTGGCGACAGGCTCCCACGCCCGAAGAGCCAGGAGGGAAAGCCGTGCCTCGTTGGAAAGCTCTTTGGCAGCCGCTCGCGTGGCCCCACAGCCCGTGGGGCTGCGTGCTTTCCGGCGGCCGTCAGCCTCGGCGACACCGGCGCCCACGTGGCGCCGCCGCGCCAGCCTGCGAAGCATTTTCCGGTAGGGCCGCGGCTCTGGTGACAGCTCCCACGCCCGAAGAGCCAGGAGGGAAAGCCGTGCCTCGTTGGAAAGCTCTTTGGCAGCCGCTCGCGTGGCC
>NW_026529771.1:0-48732 GCF_028500815.1 Rissa tridactyla | reverse complement strand
TTATTTTTGTTAACTCGGTTGGTGTCCATGGAACGGTACGCACAGTGGTGTGAATTTCATCACCATCATCAACTGCAGTTTCAGTTTTAAACCAGAGGACGTAAAGGAAAAACTTGGGATTTCAAAGTAAAAGTCCTTTCCTCCTCATCTTCTTCGTCATCCTCACTATTAGACAAAAAAAATCTCCGGTCTGGGTTCCGGAATTTGGATAACACATTAACTTACGAATCTGTTGGACCTGGGTCGAGGGCTGCATTTTATCTAAGAGCCGGTCACCCTTTCAATAACATTTTAAGTTGGCGATTTTCACTCCCAAGTTGAGCATTCCGGTTTCCTAAACATTCATTCTCACTCACAAGCTTATCGACTTGAGTTCTTAATCTTTCTCCTGTCTCCTTTTGCAAGGCTAATGATGACTTCAGCACCTCATTCTCCGATTTCAGGGTTGCATATTCTACAGCTGAAATCAGATTAGGAGCGGGGGTTTCTCTAGCTTCTTGTTGTGCACAAGATAAACAGGCGCCTAACACAGCACAAATCACACCCTTGCCTTTCCCCGCTCTGAGCTTCTGTGAAACCCGACGCTCTTCAATACGTTCCACCACTTTCTCTTCATCCTTCCAAATTTTTGGGCCCACTCCTTCCCAGCCTGGGAAGGGGCACAATCATATTTTTGCAGCAGTTTATCCATGGCAATCCTGCCGACTACGCCAAATTCTGTTGCGTGAAACGGGGCCAAGCGGTTTTGGCAGAAGATAAACCCCCTTGCGTTCTAACACTCCTCACCGAGGTGGGAGGCCAGGTGCGGCTGGGTTTCAATTCTGAGTGATGCCCAATTCAGCACTATCAGCCCAATCGCGTTTAATATGTGTTAAACTATTACGATTTGGAGACACTAATAGTGGGCTGCACCTTCAGTCTAGTCGTGCTCCTGAACCAGCACGGCCTCTCTCAAGTTTTGGTCGCGTTCAGTGAGAAAGCGAAACGACTAGCTACTGAAACAGTGCAGTTTATTTAAACAACAGATATACAGGTTCTTTAGGATTGCCGGTGATAAATACACTGTCTGCAAAGCACGTGCAAATAAAGACATTGTTAAATAGACAAACGCGTGACAAAATTATAAACGATACAGCCTGGCTATAAATGTAGGGTAGAGATTCTCTAGAGAAATTTCTAGAGTCCCGAGAAAGCACTCGGTGTAATCAAAGTCTTACCCAAAGGCGTCCTTATGAGGGGGAAGAAAGGCTCAGCCCGTCGACTGATCCCAGAAAACAGCGGGTGGGATTCTTCGCGATGGTGTCTTCCCAGACATTCCCCCTCTCTTGGGCTATTTTTATATTATTTTTTTTAACTTCAAAGTGGAGTTTTGAGTGACTTTAGTCATATGTACTTTTATTATGATTAATGTACTCAAGGAGGAGTGTTCACACCTCGGGGGCGGATAGCCTCCGGGATGGAGGTGTGTTTTGGTACATTGTGGTGAGCAAAGTTCGCACAAAAGGACAGCATTTCATCAACATTTGACGAAATGTTGGCTCGGGTGGCGTGTAAGCCGCTTATCAGTTCCGTAGTACCATCTCGTCCCCATATCTGCTATTCGTCACAAGGGAAGGCCACGGAACAAGCGCGTTCCGTTCCATCCCTCGTGTAGTTTCGCAAACAACCTTGTACAGGGAATCACAGCTGTTGCATTCTTCGTGTGCTAGCTGCGGCTGTATTCTACCTCAGAAGCCTCTTGATTTTATGACTTTCCTTAATGTGTGAACAATGCTGTATTTTTGTATTCTTGGCCAATTTAGTAATTATTCCACAAGAACACACATTGGTTGCCGATTTATCAACGGGTCTAATCACCACAGGCCAACTGTAATTAAAACCATCTATGTAGACTCTACCAAAGCGGACAAATACAACACTGATTGTTACAAAATTATGGAGCCAAATTCAGATTGCTGGCACAATTTCACTTTCATCAAACCTACAGTAGTGTACTGTATTTGGGGCTACAAGGGCACAGAATTGTTATTTGAATTTATGATTGACTCAAATACACCTGAACTTGCTGAAATGAATCCAGAACCTACACCCCACAAACTCTCAAAGGCTCTCTCTTCTAAGAGAAAAAAAAAAAAACCACCTCTCTCTTTTCTAAGCCCTCCATTAGACTAACTCCTTACATTTTCAACATTGGCCCTTACGTTATTAAACACACACAGGTCAACAACAGGTACTGTTTAATCCCACATATTCCCTCAAACGAGCAGAATTGTCAATGCAGATTAAAATCTCTGCGATCAAACCCACCTGCTCACCATTCCTGAGTACATCTTATGCAGAATGGTCAGCATGGTTACGCAAACGAACTCTTGCCACTTCACACGGACGGAAGAGGGATGCGACTGGTATCTTAGGAACAGGCCTGGGAGTCTTGAATAGTATAGATGCTGAGATACTTGCCAACAAACTAGTCACAACCGCTACTGATCTGGACAAATTAAGACATCCCCTACAGTCCTCTCTATTAGCATTGGGAAACCACCAACGGCTTTTATAGAATATATTGCCTCAATGGGAAGAAACGGGTGAAAAAGACCATCAGCTGATCACAGATGCACTTGGTACAACTCAAACCAATGTTTCCTTGGCTCTTAGTTGTATCCAAGCCCAATTGTGGATGCAATCTATGACAGCCGCAATCATAAGGGAAGGTAAAGAAGGCACCTTGCCCACCGAAATTCGAAAAGTAATATGGGATAACGCAATTGAATTTGAGAAAAAATTTCAGTCCAGGTGGTATCTGGTTAATTTCACCTACGATCCCACTGAGAGCAAAGCCACAGCTTTTGTCTTAACGATACGCAATGCCTCCGTATACACCACATACCCAATCATCGCACTGGGGTTGAATCACCAAGGAGCTCTACTCTATCCAACACAGCACAGAGGTTGGGCACGACAAAATGAGACTAAATGGCAAACTGCTGATGTTGACGCATGCGTTTCACGAGACCAACAAGGATTCTTTTGTGAGAGTAATACTCTCAAAGCACAAGACCTTTGTCTTGACACCAACCAGAATGTTTGTCACTTTGAGACACATCCCGATGAAACCCCAGAGACTGTGCTTGACTATATTGGGAAAGGGTGCGTTAGCATGAGGTCTCCCTGTAGTCTTGTATTCAGAGATGACATAGTAATCACTCAAATCTTTGTGTTTGAACTTTACTAACACAAAGTTACGGGATGCGACTTCAATTATTAAGCTCCTGTTACGTCTTTTCAATTGCTACAACCTAATTATACGTTGATTCGAGATTGTTGCCTACCCCTATCGGAATGAATCTCTCCCTGGTGAAGAAGCTGCTAAAACACAATGAATTGAAGCGACTCTTGAAAGAGGCCCAAGAAAATAGACAGACAACTTTGATTACCGTCCATCATCAGGTTGAAGAAATACACAAAGCGTTGGAAAGAGTGAAGAGAGGCGAAGGACATAGATGGGGAGATCCTCTTTTTGGATGGTCACCGACAGTTACAGGACTTTATAACAAGATGCTTCACTCTGTTGTTGTTTTACTAATACTCACTGTATTGTGCTTTGCTTAGACAATTGTTTTGCATGTTAGACTTTGGATTATGATGAAAAGTTTAAATCGCTTGATCACTCCGCGAGAAGGATTTCCACTTGATATCCCTCAGCACAAGAACACATGTGATCTTTCTTATCAGTGTTGAGTACGTCGACCTTGACTGACTGTAGACAAAGCTTTCCCTGCAGGCTCTTTGGGCGGGGGACCCATCTCCAGCCATATGGCCATTTTTGTGCCTGGCGCGGCGCCAAGATGGAAAGCGTGGCTTTGAGTCTGAAGGCAGCAGGAAAGCCCGCAGCCCCCACGTCTGTGGGGCTACGCAAGCGGTTCCCAAAGAGCTTTAGAACAAGGCATAGTTTTCCCTGCTGACTCCTTGGGCGTGGGACCCATCTCCAGCCGTATGGCCATTTTTGTGCCTGGCGCGGCGCCAAGTGGGAAAGGGTGGTGTCGAGGCTGAAGGCAGCAGGAAAGTCTGCAGCCCCCAGGTCTGTGGGGCTATGCAAGCGGTTCCCAAAGAGCTTTAGAACAAGGCATAGTTTTCCCTGCTGGCTCTTTGGGCATGGGACCCATCTCCAGCCGTATGGCCATTTTTGTGCCTGGCGCGGCGCCAAGTGTGAAAGGGTGGCTTTGAGGCTGAAGGCAGCAGGAAAGCCCGCAGCCCCCACGTCTGTGGGGCCAAGCAAGCGGTTCCCAAAGAGCTTTAGAACAAGGCAGAGTTTTCCCTGCTGGCTCTTTGGGCATGGGACCCATCTCCACCCATAGGCCATTTTTGTGCCTGATAGGGCGCCAAGTGGGAAAGGGTGGCTTTGAGGCTGAAGGCAGCAGGAAAGCCTGCAGCTCCCAGGTCTGTGGGGCTATGCAAGCGGTTCACAAAGAGCTTTAGAACAAGGCATAGTTTTCCCTGCTGGCTCTTTGGGCGGGGGACCCATCTCCAGCCGTATGGCCATTTTTGTGCCTGGCGCGGCGCCAAGTGGGAAAGGGTGGTGTCGAGGCTGAAGGCAGCAGGAAAGCCCGCAGCCCCCAGGTCTGTGGGGCTACGCAAGCGGTTCCCAAAGAGCTTTAGAACAAGGCATAGTTTTCCCTGCTGGCTCTTTGTTCGGGGGACCCATCTCCAGACGTATGGCTATTTTTGTGCCTGGCGCGGTGCGTAGTGGCATAGGGTGGTTTTGAGGCTGAAGGCAGCAGGAAAGCCCGCAGCCCCCACGTCTGTGGGCCCAAGCAAGCGGTTCCCAGAGAGCTTTAGAACAAGGCATAGTTTTCCCCTGCTGGCTCTTTGGGCGGGGGACCCATCTCCAGCCATATGGCCATTTTTGTGCCTGGCGCGGTGCGTAGTGGGAAAGGGTGGTTTTGAGGCTGAAGGCAGCAGGAAAGCCCGCAGCCCCCAGGTCTGTGGGGCCAAGCAAGCGGTTCCCAAAGAGCTTTAGAACAAGGCATAGTTTTCCCTGCTGGCTCTTTGGGCATGGGACCCATCTCCAGCCATAGGCCATTTTTGTGCCTGGCGCGGCGCCAAGTGGGAAAGGGTGGCTTTGAGGCTGAAGGCAGCAGCAAAGCCCGCAGCCCCCAGGTCTGTGGGGCTACGCAAGCGGTTCCCAAAGAGCTTTAGAACAAGGCATAGTTTTCCCTGCTGGCTCTTTGGGCGGGGGACCCATCTCCAGCCGTATGGCCATTTTTGTGCCTGATAGGGCGCCAAGTGGGAAAGGGTGGTGTCGAGGCTGAAGACAGCAGGAAAGCCTGCAGCCCCCAGGTCTGTGGGGCTACGCAAGCGGTTCCCAAAGAGCTTTAGAACAAGGCATAGTTTTCCCTGCTGGCTCTTTGGGCGGGGGACCCATCTCCAGCCGTATGGCCATTTTTGAGCCTGGCGCGGCGCCAGGTGGGAAAGGGTGGCTTTGAGGGTGAAGGCAGGAGCAAAGCCTGCAGCCCCCAGGTCTGTGGGGCTACGCAAGCGGTTCCCAAAGAGCTTTAGAACAAGGCATAGTTTTCCCTGCTGGCTCTTAGGGCGGGGGACCCATCTCCAGCCGTATGGCCATTTTTGAGCCTGGCGCGGCGCCAAGTGGGAAAGGGTGGTGTCGAGGCTGAAGGCAGCAGGAAAGCCCGCAGCCCCCAGGTCTTTGGGGCTACGCAAGCGGTTCCCAAAGAGCTTTAGAACAAGGCATAGTTTTCCCTGCTCGCTCTTTGGGCGGGGGACCCATCTCCAGCCGTACGGCCATTTTTGTGCCTGGCGCGGCGCCAAGAGGGAAAGTGTGGTGTCGAGGCTAAAGGCAGCAGGAAAGCCCGCAGCCCCCAGGTCTGTGGGGCTACGCAAGCGGTTCCCAAAGAGCTTTAGAACAAGGCATAGTTTTCCCTGCTGGCTCTCTGGGCGGGGGACCCATCTGCAGCCGTATGGCCATTTTTGAGCCTGGAGCAGTGCCAAGTGGGAAAGGGTGGTTTTGAGGGTGAAGGTAGCAGGAAAGCCCGCAGCCCCCAGGTCTGTGGGGCTACGCAAGCGGTTCCCAAAGAGCTTTAGAACAAGGCATAGTTTTCCCTGCTGGCTCTTTGGGCGGGGGACCCATCTCCAGCCGTATGGCCATTTTCGTGCCTGGCGCGGCGCCAAGTGGGAAAGGGTGGTGTCGAGGCTGAAGGCAGCAGGAAAGCCCGCAGCCCCCACGTCTGTGGGGCCAAGCAAGCGGTTCCCAAAGAGCTTTAGAACAAGGCATAGTTTTCCCTGCTGGCTCTTTGGGCCTGGGACCCATCTCCAGCCATAGGCCATTTTTGTGCTTGATAGGGCGCCAAGTGGGAAAGGGTGGCTTTGAGGCTGAAGGCAGCAGGAAAGCCTGCAGCCCCCAGGTCTGTGGGACTACGCAAGCGGTTCCCAAAGAGCTTTAGAACAAGGCATAGTTTTCCCTGCTGGCTCTTTGGGCGGGGGACCCATCTCCAGCCGTATATCCATTTTTGTGCCTGATGCGGCGCAAAGTGGGAAAGGGTGGCTTTGAGGCTGAAGGCAGCAGGAAAGCCCGCAGCCCCCAGGTCTGTGCGGCTACGCAAGCGGTTCCCAAAGAGCTTTAGAACAAGGCATAGTTTTCCCTGCTGGCTCTTTGGGCATGGGACCCATCTCCAGCCATAGGCCATTTTTGTGCCTGGCGCGGCGCCAAGAGGGAAAGGGTGGTGTCGAGGCTAAAGGCAGCAGGAAAGCCCGCAGCCCCCAGGTCTGTGGGGCTACGCAAGCGGTTCCCAAAGAGCTTTAGAACAAGGCATAGTTTTCCCTGCTGGCTCTTTGGGCGGGGGACCCATCTCCAGCCATATGGCCATTTTTGTGCATGGCGCAGCGCCAAGTGGGAAATGGTGGTATCGAGGCTGAAGGCAGCAGGAAAGCCCGCAGCCCCCACGTCTGTGGGGCTACGCAAGCGGTTCCCAAAGAGCTTTAGAACAAGGCATAGTTTTCCCTGCTGGCTCTTTGGGCATGGGACCCATCTCCACCCATAGGCCATTTTTGTGCCTGATAGGGCGCCAAGTGGGAAAGGGTGGCTTTGAGGCTAAAGACAGCAGGAAAGCCTGCAGCCCCCAGGTCTGTGGGGCTACGCAAACGGTTCCCAAAGAGCTTTAGAACAAGGCATAGTTTTCCCTGCTGGCTCTTTGGGTGGGGGACCCATCTCCAGCCGTATGGCTATTTTTGTGCCTGACGCGGTGCGTAGTGGCATAGGGTGGTTTTGAGGCTGAAGGCAGCAGGAGAGCCCGCAGCCCCCATGTCTGTGGGGCCAAGCAAGCGGTTCCCAAAGAGCTTTAGAACAAGGCATAGTTTTCCCTGCTGGCTCTTTGGGCGGGGGACCCATCTCCAGCCGTATGGCCTTTTTTGTGCCTGGCGCGGTGCGTAGTGGGAAAGGGTGGTTTTGACGCTGAAGGCAGCAGGAAAGCCCGCAGCCCCCAGGTCTGAGGGGCTACGCAAGCGGTTCCCAAAGAGCTTTAGAACAAGGCATAGTTTTCCCTGCTGGCTCTTTGGGCGGGGGACCCATCTCCAGCCGTATGGCCATTTTTGTGCCTGGCGCGGCGCCAAGTGGGTAAGGGTGGTGTCGAGGCTGAAGGCAGCAGCAAAGCCTGCAGCCCCCAGGTCTGTGGGGCCAAGCAAGCGGTTCCCAAAGAGCTTTAGAACAAGGCATAGTTTTCCCTGCTGGCTCTTTGGGCATGGGACCCATCTCCAGCCGTATGGCCATTTTTGTGCCTGGCGCGGCGCCAAGTGGGAAAGGGTGGCTTTGAGGCTGAAGGCAGCAGGAAAGCCCGCAGCCCCCAGGTCTGTGGGGCTACGCAAGCGGTTCCCAGAGACCTTTAGAACAAGGCATAGTTTCCCCTGCTGGCTCTTTGGGCATGGGACCCATCTCCAGCCATATGGCCATTTTTGTGCCTGGCCCGGCGCCAAGAGGGAAAGGGTGGTGTCGAGGCTAAAGGCAGCAGGAAAGCCTGCAGCCCCCAGGTCTGTGGGGCTACGCAAGCGGTTCCCAAAGAGCTTTAGAACAAGGCATAGTTTTCCCTGCTGGCTCTTTGGGCATGGGACCCATCTCCAGCCATATGGCCATTTTTGTGCCTGGCCCGGCGCCAAGAGGGAAAGGGTGGTGTCGAGGCTAAAGGCAGCAGGAAAGACCGCAGCCCCCAGGTCTGTGGGGCTACGCAAGCGGTTCCCAAAGAGCTTTAGAACAAGGCATAGTTTTCCCTGCTGGCTCTTTGGGCGGGGGACTCATCTCCAGCCGTATGGCCATTTTTGTGCATGGCGCAGCGCCAAGTGGGAAATGGTGGTATCGAGGCTGAAGGCAGCAGGAAAGCCCGCAGCCCCCACGTCTGTGGGGCTACGCAAGCGGTTCCCAAAGAGCTTTAGAACAAGGCATAGTTTTCCCTGCTGGCTCTTTGGGCATGGGACCCATCTCCACCCATAGGCCATTTTTGTGCCTGATAGGGCGCCAAGTGGGAAAGGGTGGCTTTGAGGCTGAAGACAGCAGGAAAGCCTGCAGCCCCCAGGTCTGTGGGGCTACGCAAGCGGTTCCCAAAGAGCTTTAGAACAAGGCATAGTTTTCCCTGCTGGGTCTTTGGGTGGGGGACCCATCTCCAGCCGTATGGCTATTTTTGTGCCTGACGCGGTGCGTAGTGGCATAGGGTGGTTTTGAGGCTGAAGGCAGCAGGAAAGCCCGCAGCCCCCACGTCTGTGGGGCCAAGCAAGCGGTTCCCAAAGAGCTTTAGAACAAGGCATAGTTTTCCCTGCTGGCTCTTTGGGCGGGGGACCCATCTCCAGCCGTATGGCCATTTTTGTGCCTGGCGCGGTGCGTAGTGGGAAAGGGTGGTTTTGACGCTGAAGGCAGCAGGAAAGCCCGCAGCCCCCAGGTCTGTGGGGCTACGCAAGCGGTTCCCAAAGAGCTTTAGAACAAGGCATAGTTTTCCCTGCTGGCTCTTTGGGCGGGGGACCCATCTCCAGCCGTATGGCCATTTTTGTGCCTGGCGCGGCGCCAAGTGGGTAAGGGTGGTGTCGAGGTTGAAGGCAGCAGCAAAGCCTGCAGCCCCCAGGTCTGTGGGGCCAAGCAAGCGGTTCCCAAAGAGCTTTAGAACAAGGCATAGTTTTCCCTGCTGGCTCTTTGGGCATGGGACCCATCTCCAGCCGTATGGCCATTTTTGTCCCTGGCCCGGCGCCAAGTGGGAAAGGGTGGCTTTGAGGCTGAAGGCAGCAGGAAAGCCCGCAGCCCCCAGGTCTGTGGGGCTACGCAAGCGGTTCCCAAAGAGCTTTAGAACAAGGCATAGTTTTCCCTGCTGGCTCTTTGGGCGGGGGACCCATCTCCAGCCGTATGGCCATTTTTGTGCCTGATAGGACGCCAAGTGGGAAAGGGTGGTGTCGAGGCTGAAGACAGCAGGAAAGCCCGCAGCCCCCACGTCTGTGGGGCCAAGCAAGCGGTTCCCAAAGAGCTTTAGAACAAGGCATAGTTTTCCCTGCTGTCTCTTTGGGCATGGGACCCATCTCCACCCATAGGCCATTTTTGTGCCTGATAGGGCGCCAAGTGGGAAAGGGTGGCTTTGAGGCTGAAGACAGCAGGAAAGCCTGCAGCTCCCAGGTCTGTGGGGCTACGCAAGCGGTTCCCAAAGAGCTTTAGAACAAGGCATAGTTTTCCCTGCTGGCTCTTTGGGTGGGGGACCCATCTCCAGCCGTATGGCCATTTTTGTGCCTGGCGCGGCGCCAAGTGGGAAAGGGTGGTGTCGAGGCTGAAGGCAGCAGGAAAGCCCGCAGCCCCCAGGTCTGTGAGGCTACGCAAGCGGTTCCCAAAGAGCTTTAGAACAAGGCATAGTTTTCCCTGCTGGCTCTTTGGGTGGGGGACCCATCTCCAGACGTATGGCCATTTTTGTGCCTGGCGCGGTGCGTAGTGGCATAGGGTGGTTTTGAGGCTGAAGGCAGCCGGAAAGCCCGCAGCCCCCACGTCTGTGGGGCCAAGCAAGCGGTTCCCAGAGAGCTTTAGAACAAGGCATAGTTTTCCCTGCTGGCTCTTTGGACATGGGACCCATCTCCAGCCATAGGCCATTTTTGTAGCTAGCGCGACGCCAAGTGGGAAAGGGTGGCTTTGAGGCTGAAGGCAGCAGGAAAGCCCGCAGCCCCCAGGTCTGTGGGGCTACGCAAGCGGTTCCCAAAGAGCTTTAGAACAAGGCATAGTTTTCCCTGCTGGCTCTTTGGGCGGGGGACCCATCTCCAGCCGTCTGGCCATTTCTGTGCCTGATAGGGCGCCAAGTGGGAAAGGGTGGTGTCGAGGCTGAAGACAGCAGGAAAGCCTGCAGCCCCCAGGTCTGTGGGGTTACGCAAGCGGTTCCCAAAGAGCTTTAGAACAAGGCATAGTTTTCCCTGCTGGCTCTTTGGGCGGGGGACCCATCTCCAGCCGTATGGCCATTTTTGAGCCTGGCGCGGCGCCAGGTGGGAAAGGGTGGCTTTGAGGCTGAAGGCAGGAGCAAAGCCTGCAGCCCCCAGGTCTGTGGGGCTACGCAAGCAGTTCCCAAAGAGCTTTAGAACAAGGCATAGTTTTCCCTGCTGGCTCTTAGGGCGGGGGACCCATCTCCAGCCGTATGGCCATTTTTGAGCCTGGCGCGGCGCCAAGTGGGAAAGGGTGGTGTCGAGGCTGAAGGCAGCAGGAAAGCCCGCAGCCCCCAGGTCTTTGGGGCTACGCAAGCGGTTCCCAAAGAGCTTTAGAACAAGGCATAGTTTTCCCTGCTCGCTCTTTGGGCGGGGGACCCATCTCCAGCCGTATGGCCATTTTTGTGCCTGGCGAAGCCCCAAGAGGGAAAGGCTGGCTTTGAATCTGAAGGCAGCAGGAAAGCCCGCAGCCCCCAGGTCTGTGGGGCTACGCAAGCGGTTCCCAAAGAGCTTTAGAACAAGGCATAGTTTTCCCTGCTGGCTCTCTGGGCGGGGGACCCATCTCCAGCCGTATGGCCATTTTTGAGCCTGGAGCAGTGCCAAGTGGGAAAGGGTGGTTTTGAGGGTGAAGGCAGCAGGAAAGCCCGCAGCCTCCAGGTCTGTGGGGCTACGCAAGCGGTTCCCAAAGAGCTTTAGAACAAGGCATAGTTTTCCCTGCTGGCTCTTTGGGCGGGGGACCCATCTCCAGCCGTATGGCCATTTTTGTGCCTGGCGCGGCGCCAAGTGGGAAAGGGTGGTGTCGAGGCTGAAGGCAGCAGGAAAGCCCGCAGCCCCCACGTCTGTGGGGCTACGCAAGCGGTTCCCAAAGAGCTTTAGAACAAGGCATAGTTTTCCCTGCTGGCTCTTTGGGCCTGGGACCCATCTCCAGCCATAGTCCATTTTTGTGCTTGATAGGGCGCCAAGTGGGAAAGGGTGGCTTTGAGGCTGAAGGCAGCAGGAAAGCCTGCAGCCCCCAGGTCTGTGGGGCTACGCAAGCAGTTCCCAAAGAGCTTTAGAACAAGGCATAGTTTTCCCTGCTGGCTCTTTGTTCGGGGGACCCATCTCCAGCCATAGGCCATTTTTGTGCCTGGCCCGGCGCCCAGTGGGAAAGGGTGGCTTTGAGGCTTGAAGGCAGCAGGAAAGCCCGCAGCCCCCAGGTCTGTGGGGCTACGCAAGCGGTTCCCAAAGAGCTTTAGAACAAGGCATAGTTTTCCCTGCTGGCTCTCTGGGAGGGGGATCCATCTCCAGCCGTATGGCCATTTTTGTGCCTGGCGCGGCGCCAAGTGGGAAAGGGTTGTGTCGAGGCTAAAGGCAGCAGGAAAGCCCGCAGCCCCCAGGTCTGTGGGGCTACGCAAGCGGTTCCCAAAGAGCTTTAGAACAAGGCATAGTTTTCCCTGCTGGCTCTTTGGGCGGGGGACCCATCTCCAGCCGTATGGCCATTTTTGTGCCTGGCGCAGCGCCAAGTGGGAAAGGGTGGTTTTGAGGCTGAAGGCAGCAGCAAAGCCTGCAGCCCCCAGGTCTGTGGGGCTACGCAAGCGGTTCCCAAAGAGCTTTAGAACAAGGCATAGTTTTCCCTGCTGGCTCTTTGGGCGGGGGACCCATCTCCAGCCGTATGGCCATTTTTGTGCCTGGCCGGGGGCCAAGTGGGAAAGGGTGGTTTTGAGGCTGAAGGCAGCAGGAGAGCCCGCAGCCCCCAGGTCTGTGGGGCCAAGCAAGCGGTTCCCAAAGAGCTTTAGAACAAGGCATAGTTTTCCCTGCTGACTCTTTGGGCATGGGACCCATCTCCAGCCGTATGGCCATTTTTGTGCTTGATAGGGCGCCAAGTGGGAAAGGGTTGCTTTGAGGCTGAAGACAGCAGGAAAGCCCGCAGCCCCCAGGTCTGTGGGGCTATGCAAGCGGTTCCCAAAGAGCTTTAGAACAAGGCATAGTTTTCCCTGCTGGCTCTCTGGGCGGGGGACCCATCTCCAGCCGTATGGCCATTTTTGAGCCTGGCGCGGCGCCAGGTGGGAAAGGGTGGCTTTGAGGCTGAAGGCAGGAGCAAAGCCCGCAACCCCCAGGTCTGTGGTGCTACGCAAGCGGTTCCCAAAGAGCTTTAGAACAAGGCATAGTTTTCCCAGCTGGCTCTTAGGGCATGGGACCCATCTCCAGCCATAGGCCATTTTTGTGCCTGGCGCGGCGCCAAGTGGGAAAGGGTGCTGTCGAGGCTGAAGGCAGCAGGAAAGCCCGCAGCCCCAAGGTCTGTGGGGCTACGCAAGCGGTTCCCAAAGAGCTTTAGAACAAGGCATAGTTTTCCCTGCTGGCTCTTTGGGCGGGGGACCCATCTCCAGTCGTATGGCTATTTTTATGCCTGGCGCGTTGCGTAGTGGGAAAGGGTGGTTTTGAGGCTGAAGGCAGCAGGAAAGCCTGCAGCCCCCAGGTCTGTGGGACTACGCAAGCGGTTCCCAAAGAGCTTTAGAACAAGGCATAGTTTTCCCTGCTGGCTCTTTGGGCATGGGACCCATCTCCAGCCGTATATCCATTTTTGTGCCTGATGCGGCGCAAAGTGGGAAAGGGTGGCTTTGAGGCTGAAGGCAGCAGGAAAGCCCGCAGCCCCCAGGTCTGTGCGGCTACGCAAGCGGTTCCCAAAGAGCTCTAGAACAAGGCATAGTTTTCCCTGCTGGCTCTTTGGGCGGGGGACCCATCTCCAGCCATATGGCCATTTTTGTGCATGGCGCAGCGCCAAGTGGGAAATGGTGGTATCGAGGCTGAAGGCAGCAGGAAAGCCCGCAGCCCCCAGGTCTGTGGGGCTACGCAAGCGGTTCCCAAAGAGCTTTAGAACAAGGCATAGTTTTCCCTGCTGGCTCTTTGGGCATGGGACCCATCTCCACCCATAGGCCATTTTTGTGCCTGATAGGGCGCCAAGTGGGAAAGGGTGGCTTTGAGGCTGAAGACAGCAGGAAAGCCTGCAGCCCCCAGGTCTGTGGGGCTACGCAAGCGGTTCCCAAAGAGCTTTAGAACAAGGCATAGTTTTCCCTGCTGGCTCTTTGGGTGGGGGACCCATCTCCAGCCGTATGGCTATTTTTGTGCCTGACGCGGTGCGTAGTGGCATAGGGTGGTTTTGAGGCTGAAGGCAGCAGCAAAGCCTGCAGCCCTAAGGTCTGTGGGGCTACGCAAGCCGTTCCCAAAGAGCTTTAGAACAAGGCATAGTTTTCCCTGCTGGCTCTTTGGGCGGGGGACCCATCTCCAGCCGTATGGCCATTTTTGTGCCTGGCGCGGTGCGTAGTGGGAAAGGGTGGTTTTGACGCTGAAGGCAGCAGGAAAGCCCGCAGCCCCCAGGTCTGAGGGGCTACGCAAGCGGTTCCCAAAGAGCTTTAGAACAAGGCATAGTTTTCCCTGCTGGCTCTTTGGGTGGGGGACCCATCTCCAGCCGTATGGCCATTTTTGTGCCTGGCGCGGCGCCAAGTGGTTAAGGGTGGTGTCGAGGCTGAAGGCAGCAGCAAAGCCTGCAGCCCCCAGGTCTGTGGGGCCAAGCAAGCGGTTCCCAAAAAGCTTTAGAACAAGGCATAGTTTTCCCTGCTGGCTCTTTGGGCATGGGACCCATCTCCAGCCGTATGGCCATTTTTGTCCCTGGCCCGGCGCCAAGTGGGAAAGGGTGGCTTTGAGGCTGAAGGCAGCAGGAAAGCCCGCAGCCCCCACGTCTGTGGGGCCAAGCAAGCGGTTCCCAAAGAGCTTTAGAACAAGGCATAGTTTTCCCTGCTGGCTCTTTTGGCAGGGGACCCATCTCCAGCCATATGGCCATTTTTGTGCCTGGCGAAGCCCCAAGTGCGAAAGGGTGGCTTTGAGGCTGAAGGCAGCAGGAAAGCCCGCAGCCCCCAGGTCTGTGGGGCTACGCAAGCGGTTCCCAAAGAGCTTTAGAACAAGGCATAGTTTTCCCTGCTGGCTCTTTTGACAGGGGACCCATCTCCAGCCGTATGGCCATTTTTGTGCCTGGCCCGGCGCCAAGTGGGAAAGGGTGGCTTTGAGACTGAAGGCAGCAGGAAAGCCCGCAGCCCCCAGGTCTCTGGGGCTACGCAAGCGGTTCCCAAAGAGCTTTAGAACAAGGCATAGTTTTCCCTGCTGGCTCTTTGGGCATGGGACCCATCTCCACCCATAGGCCATTTTTGTGCCTGATAGGGCGCCAAGTGAGAAAGGGTGGCTTTGAGGCTAAAGACAGCAGGAAAGCCTGCAGCCCCCAGGTCTGTGGGGCTACGCAAGCGGTTCCCAAAGAGCTTTAGAACAAGGCATAGTTTTCCCTGCTGGCTCTTTGGGTGGGGGACCCATCTCCAGCCGTATGGCTATTTTTGTGCCTGACGCGGTGCGTAGTGACATAGGGTGGCTTTGAGGCTGAAGGCAGCAGGAAAGCCCGCAGCCCCCACGTCTGTGGGGCCAAGCAAGCGGTTCCCAAAGAGCTTTAGAACAAGGCATAGTTTTCCCTGCTGGCTCTTTGGGCGGGGGACCCATCTCCAGCCGTATGGCCATTTTTGTGCCTGGCGCGGCGCCAAGTGGGAAAGGGTGGCTTTGAGGCTGAAGGCAGCAGCAAAGCCCGGATCCCCCAGGTCTGTGGGGCTACGCAAGCGGTTCCCAGAGACCTTTAGAACAAGGCATAGTTTCCCCTGCTGGCTCTTTGGGCATGGGACCCATCTCCAGCCATATGGCCATTTTTGTGCCTGGCCCGGCGCCAAGAGGGAAAGGGTGGTGTCGAGGCTAAAGGCAGCAGGAAAGCCCGCAGCCCCCAGGTCTGTGGGGCTACGCAAGCGGTTCCCAAAGAGCTTTAGAACAAGGCATAGTTTTCCCTGCTGGCTCTTTGGGCATGGGACCCATCTCCAGCCATATGGCCATTTTTGTGCCTGGCCCGGCGCCAAGAGGGAAAGGGTGGTGTCGAGGCTAAAGGCAGCAGGAAAGCCCGCAGCCCCCAGGTCTGTGGGGCTACGCAAGCGGTTCCCAAAGAGCTTTAGAACAAGGCATAGTTTTCCCTGCTGGCTCTTTGGGCGGGGGACTCATCTCCAGCCGTATGGCCATTTTTGTGCATGGCGCAGCGCCAAGTGGGAAATGGTGGTATCGAGGCTGGAGGCAGCAGGAAAGCCCGCAGCCCCCACGTCTGTGGGGCTACGCAAGCGGTTCCCAAAGAGCTTTAGAACAAGGCATAGTTTTCCCTGCTGGCTCTTTGGGCATGGGACCCATCTCCACCCATAGGCCATTTTTGTGCCTGATAGGGCGCCAAGTGGGAAAGGGTGGCTTTGAGGCTGAAGACAGCAGGAAAGCCCGCAGCCCCCAGGTCTGTGGGGCTACGCAAGCGGTTCCCAAAGAGCTTTAGAACAAGGCATAGTTTTCCCTGCTGGCTCTTTGTGTGGGGGACCCATCTCCAGCCGTATGGCTATTTTTGTGCCTGACGCGGTGCGTAGTGGCATAGGGTGGTTTTGAGGCTGAAGGCAGCAGGAAAGCCCGCAGCCCCCACGTCTGTGGGGCCAAGCAAGCGGTTCCCAAAGAGCTTTAGAACAAGGCATAGTTTTCCCTGCTGGCTCTTTGGGCGGGGGACCCATCTCCAGCCGTATGGCCATTTTTGTGCCTGGCGCGGTGCGTAGTGGGAAAGGGTGGTTTTGACGCTGAAGGCAGCAGGAAAGCCCGCAGCCCCCAGGTCTGAGGGGCCAAGCAAGCGGTTCCCAAAGAGCTTTAGAACAAGGCATAGTTTTCCCTGCTGGCTCTTTGGGCGGGGGACCCATCTCCAGCCGTATGGCCATTTTTGTGCCTGGCGCGGCGCGAAGTGGGTAAGGGTGGTGTCGAGGTTGAAGGCAGCAGCAAAGCCTGCAGCCCCCAGGTCTGTGGGGCCAAGCAAGCGGTTCCCAAAGAGCTTTAGAACAAGGCATAGTTTTCCCTGCTGGCTCTTTGGGCATGGGACCCATCTCCACCCATAGGCCATTTTTGTGCCTGATAGGGCGCCAAGTGGGAAAGGGTGGCTTTGAAGCTGAAGACAGCAGGAAAGCCTGCAGCTCCCAGGTCTGTGGGGCTATGCAAGCGGTTCCCAAAGAGCTTTAGAACAAGGCATATTTTTCCCTGCTGGCTCTTTGGGCGGGGGACCCATCTCCAGCCGTATGGCCATTTTTGTGCCTGGCGCGGCGCCAAGTGGGAAAGGGTGGTGTCGAGGCTGAAGGCAGCAGGAAAGCCCGCAGCCCCCAGGTCTGTGGTGCTACGCAAGCGGTTCCCAAAGAGCTTTAGAACAAGGCATAGTTTTCCCTGCTGGCTCTTTGGGTGGGGGACCCATCTCCAGACGTATGGCCATTTTTGTGCCTGGCGCTGTGCGTAGTGGCATAGGGTGGTTTTGAGGCTGAAGGCAGCAGGAAAGCCCGCAGCCCCCACGTCTGTGGGGCCAAGCAAGCGGTTCCCAGAGAGCTTTAGAACAAGGCATAGTTTTCCCTGCTGGCTCTTTGGGCGGGGGACCCATCTCCAGCCATATGGCCATTTTTGTGCCTGGCGCGGTGCGTAGTGGGAAAGGGTGGTTTTGAGGGTGAAGGCAGCAGGAAAGCCCGCAGCCCCCACGTCTCTGGGGCCAAGCAAGCGGTTCCCAAAGAGCTTTAGAACAAGGCATAGTTTTCCCTGCTGGCTCTTTGGGCGGGGGACCCATCTCCAGCCGTAGGCCATTTTTGTGCCTGGCGCGGCGCCAAGTGGGAAAGGGTGGCTTTGAGGCTGAAGGCAGCAGCAAAGCCCGCAGCCCCCAGGTCTGTGGGGCTACGCAAGCGGTTCCCAAAGAGCTTTAGAACAAGGCATAGTTTTCCCTGCTGGCTCTTTGGGCGGGGGACCCATCTCCAGCCGTATGGCCATTTTTGTGCCTGATAGGGCGCCAAGTGGGAAAGGGTGGTGTCGAGGCTGAAGACAGCAGGAAAGCCTGCAGCCCCCAGGTCTGTGGGGTTACGCAAGCGGTTCCCAAAGAGCTTTAGAACAAGGCATAGTTTTCCCTGCTGGCTCTTTGGGCGGGGGACCCATCTCCAGCCGTACGGCCATTTTTGTGCCTGGCGCGGCGCCAAGAGGGAAAGGGTGGCTTTGAGGCTGAAGGCAGGAGCAAAGCCTGCAGCCCCCAGGTCTGTGGGGCTACGCAAGCGGTTCCCAAAGAGCTTTAGAACAAGGCATAGTTTTCCCTGCTCGCTCTTTGGGCGGGGGACCCATCTCCAGCCGTATGGCCATTTTTGTGCCTGGCGAAGCCCCAAGAGGGAAAGGGTGGCTTTGAATCTGAAGGCAGCAGGAAAGCCCGCAGCCCCCAGGTCTGTGGGGCTACGCAAGCGGTTCCCAAAGAGCTTTAGAACAAGGCATAGTTTTCCCTGCTGGCTCTTTTGGCAGGGGACCCATCTCCAGCCGTATGGCCATTTTTGTGCCTGGCGCGGTGCGTAGTGGGAAAGGGTGGTGTTGAGGCTGAAGGCAGCAGCAAAGCCCGCAGCCCCCAGGTCTGTGGGGCTACGCAAGCGGTTCCCAAAGAGCTTTAGAACAAGGCATAGTTTTCCCTGCTGGGTCTCTGGGCGGGGGACCCATCTGCAGCCGTATGGCCATTTTTGAGCCTGGAGCAGTGCCAAGTGGGAAAGGGTGGTGTCGAGGCTGAAGGCAGCAGGAAAGCCCGCAGCCCCCAGGTCTGTGGGGATACGCAAGCGGTTCCCAAAGAGCTTTAGAACAAGGCATAGTTTTCCCTGCTGGCTCTTTGGGCGGGGGACCCATCTCCAGCCGTATGGCCATTTTTGTGCCTGGCGCGGCGCCAAGTGGGAAAGGGTGGTGTCGAGGCTGAAGGCAGCAGGAAAGCCCGCAGCCCCCACGTATGTGGGGCCAAGCAAGCGGTTCCCAAAGAGCTTTAGAACAAGGCATAGTTTTCCCTGCTGGCTCTTTGGGCCTGGGACCCATCTCCAGCCATAGGCCATTTTTGTGCTTGATAGGGCGCCAAGTGGGAAAGGGTGGCTTTGAGGCTGAAGGCAGCAGGAAAGCCTGCAGCCCCCAGGTCTGTGGGGCCAAGCAAGCGGTTCCCAAAGAGCTTTAGAACAAGGCATAGTTTTCCCTGCTGGCTCTTTGGGCATGGGACCCATCTCCAGCCGTATGGCCATTTTTGTGCCTGGCCAGGCGCTAAGTGGAAAGGGTGGCTTTGAGGCTGAAGGCAGCAGGAAAGCCCGCAGCCCCCAGGTCTGTGGGGCTACGCAAGCGGTTCCCAAAGAGCTTTAGAACAAGGCATAGTTTTCCCTGCTGGCTCTTTGGGCGGGGGACCCATCTCCAGCCATATGGCCATTTTTGTGCCTGGCGAAGCCCCAAGTGCGAAAGGGTGGCTTTGAGGCTGAAGGCAGCAGGAAAGCCCGCAGCCCCCAGGTCTGTGGGGCTACGCAAGCGGTTCCCAAAGAGCTTTAGAACAAGGCATAGTTTTCCCTGCTGGCTCTTTTGGCAGGGGACCCATCTCCAGCCGTATGGCCATTTTTGAACCTGGAGCAGTGCCAAGTGGGAAAGGGTGGTGTCGAGGCTGAAGGCAGCAGGAAAGCCCGCAGCCCCCAGGTCTGTGGGGCTACGCAAGCAGTTCCCAAAGAGCTTTAGAACAAGGCATAGTTTTCCCTGCTGGCTCTTTGGGCGGGGGACCCATCTCCAGCCATGGGCCATTTTTGTGCCTGGCGCGGCGCCCAGTGGGAAAGGGTGGCTTTGAGGCTTGAAGGCAGCAGGAAAGCCCGCAGCCCCCACGTCTGTGGGGCTACGCAAGCGGTTCCCAAAGAGCTTTAGAACAAGGCATAATTTTCCCTGCTGGCTCTTTGGTCGGGGGACCCATCTCCAGCCATATGGCCATTTTTGTGCCTGGCGCAGCGCCAAGTGGGAAAGGGTGGTTTTGAGGCTGAAGGCAGCAGGAAAGCCTGCAGCCCCCAGGTCTGTGGGGCTACGCAAGCGGTTCCCAAAGAGCTTTAGAACAAGGCATAATTTTCCCTGCTGGCTCTTTGGGCATGGGACCCATCTCCAGCCGTATGGCCATTTTTGTGCCTGGTAGGGGGCCAAGTGGGAAAGGGTGGTTTTGAGGCTGAAGGCAGCAGGAAAGCCCGCAGCCCCCACGTGTGTGGGGCTACGCAAGCGGTTCCCAAAGAGCTTTAGAACAAGGCATAGTTTTCCCTGCTGGCTCTTTGGGCATGGGACCCATCTCCAGCCATAGGCCATTTTTGTGCTTGATAGGGCGCCAAGTGGGAAAGGGTGGTGTCGAGGCTGAAGGCAGCAGGAAAGCCCGCAGCCCCCAGGTCTGTGCGGCTACGCAAGCGGTTCCCAAAGAGCTTTAGAACAAGGCATAATTTTCCCTGCTGGCTTTTTGGGCGGGGGACCCATCTCCAGCCGTACGGCCATTTTTGTGCCTGGCGCGGCGCCAAGAGGGAAAGGGTGGTGTCGAGGCAAAAGTCAGCAGGAAAGCCCGCAGCCCCCAGGTCTGTGGAGCTACGCAAGCAGTTCCCAAAGAGCTTTAGAACAAGGCATAGTTTTCCCTGCTGGCTCTTTGGGCGGGGGACCCATCTCCAGCCGTATGGCCATTTTTGTGCCTGATAGGGCGCCAAGTGAGAAAGGGTGGCTTTGAGGCTAAAGACAGCAGGAAAGCCTGCAGCCCCCAGGTCTGTGGGGCTACGCAAGCGGTTCCCAAAGAGCTTTAGAACAAGGCATAGTTTTCCCTGCTGGCTCTTTGGGTGGGGGACCCATCTCCAGCCGTATGGCTATTTTTGTGCCTGACGCGGTGCGTAGTGGCATAGGGTGGTTTTGAGGCTGAAGGCAGCAGGAAAGCCCGCAGCCCCCAGGTCTGTGGGGCCAAGCAAGCGGTTCCCAAAGAGCTTTAGAACAAGGCATAGTTTTCCCTGCTGGCTCTTTGGGCGGGGGACCCATCTCCAGCCATAGGCCATTTTTGTGCCTGGCGCGGTGCGTAGTGGGAAAGGGTGGTTTTGACGCTGAAGGCAGCAGGAAAGCCCGCAGCCCCCAGGTCTGTGGGGCTACGCAAGCCGTTCACCAAAGAGCTTTAGAACAAGGCATAGTTTTCCCTGCTGGCTCTTTGGGCAGGGGACCCATCTCCAGCCGTATGGCCATTTTTGTCCCTGGCCCGGCGCCAAGTGGGAAAGGGTGGTGTTGAGGCTGAAGGCAGCAGCAAAGACTGCAGCCCCCAGGTCTGTGGGGCCAAGCAAGCGGTTCCCAAAGAGCTTTAGAACAAGGCATAGTTTTCCCTGCTGGCTCTTTGGGCGGGGGACCCATCTCCAGCCGTATGGCCATTTTTGTGCCTGGCGCGGCGCCAAGTGGGTAAGGGTGGTGTCGAGGCTGAAGGCAGCAGCAAAGCCTGCAGCCCCCAGGTCTGTGGGGCCAAGCAAGCGGTTCCCAAAGAGCTTTAGAACAAGGCATAGTTTTCCCTGCTGGCTCTTTGGGCATGGGACCCATCTCCAGCCGTATGGCCATTTTTGTCCCTGGCCCGGCGCCAAGTGGGAAAGGGTGGCTTTGAGGCTGAAGGCAGCAGGAAAGCCCGCAGCCCCCAGGTCTGTGGGGCTACGCAAGCGGTTCCCAAAGAGCTTTAGAACAAGGCCTAGTTTTCCCTGCTGGCTCTTTGGGCGGGGGACCCATCTCCAGCCGTATGGCCATTTTTGTGCCTGATAGGGCGCCAAGTGCGAAAAGGTGGTGTCGAGGCTGAAGACAGCAGGAAAGCCCGCAGCCCCCACGTCTGTGGGGCCAAGCAAGCGGTTCCCAAAGAGCTTTAGAACAAGGCATAGTTTTCCCTGCTGGCTCTTTGGGCATGGGACCCATCTCCACCCATAGGCCATTTTTGTGCCTGATAGGGCGCCAAGTGGGAAAGGGTGGCTTTGAGGCTGAAGACAGCAGGAAAGCCTGCAGCTCCCAGGTCTGTGGGGCTATGCAAGCGGTTCCCAAAGAGCTTTAGAACAAGGCATAGTTTTCCCTGCTGGCTCTTTGGGCGGGGGACCCATCTCCAGCCGTATGGCCATTTTTGTGCCTGGCGCGGCGCCAAGTGGGAAAGGGTGGTGTCGAGGCTGAAGGCAGCAGGAAAGCCCGCAGCCCCCAGGTCTGTGGGGCTACGCAAGCGGTTCCCAAAGAGCTTTAGAACAAGGCATAGTTTTCCCTGCTGGCTCTTTGGTTGGGGGACCCATCTCCAGACGTATGGCTATTTTTGTGCCTGGCGCGGTGCGTAGTGGCATAGGGTGGTTTTGAGGCTGAAGGCAGCAGGAAAGCCCGCAGCCCCCACGTCTGTGGGGCCAAGCAAGCGGTTCCCAGAGAGCTTTAGAACAAGGCATAGTTTTCCCTGCTCGCTCTTTGGGCGGGGGACCCATCTCCAGCCATATGGCCATTTTTGAGCCTGGAGCAGTGCCAAGTGGGAAAGGGTGGTGTTGAGGCTGAAGGCAGCAGGAAAGCCCGCAGCCCCCACGTCTGTGGGGCCAAGCAAGCGGTTCCCAAAGAGCTTTAGAACAAGGCATAGTTTTCCCTGCTGGCTCTTTGGGCATGGGACCCATCTCCAGCCATAGGCCATTTTTGTGCCTGGCGCGGCGCCAAGTGGGAAAGGGTGGCTTTGAGGCTGAAGGCAGCAGGAAAGCCCGCAGCCCCCAGGTCTGTGGGGCTACGCAAGCGGTTCCCAAAGAGCTTTAGAACAAGGCATAGTTTTCCCTGCTGGCTCTTTGGGCGGGGGACCCATCTCCAGCCGTATGGCCATTTTTGAGCCTGGCGCAGCGCCAAGTGGGAAAGGGTGGTGTCGAGCCTGAAGGCAGCAGGAAAGCCCGCAGCCCCCAGGTCTGTGGGGCTACGCAAGCGGTTCCCAAAGAGCTTTAGAACAAGGCATAGTTTTCCCTGCTCGCTCTTTGGGCGGGGGACCCATCTCCAGCCGTATGGCCATTTTTGTGCCTGGCGAAGCCCCAAGAGGGAAAGGGTGGCTTTGAATCTGAAGGCAGCAGGAAAGCCCGCAGCCCCCAGGTCTGTGGGGCTACGCAAGCGGTTCCCAAAGAGCTTTAGAACAAGGCATAGTTTTCCCTGCTGGCTCTTTTGGCAGGGGACCCATCTCCAGCCGTATGGCCATTTTTGTGCCTGGCGCGGTGCGTAGTGGGAAAGGGTGGTGTTGAGGCTGAAGGCAGCAGCAAAGCCCGCAGCCCCCAGGTCTGTGGGGCCAAGCAAGCGGTTCCCAAAGAGCTTTAGAACAAGGCATAGTTTTCCCTGCTGGCTCTTTGGGCATGGGACCCATCTCCAGCCGTATGGCCATTTTTGTGCCTGGCCCGGCGCCAAGTGGGAAAGGGTGGCTTTGAGGCTGAAGGCAGCAGCAAAGCCCGCAGCCCCCAGGTCTGTGGGGCTACGCAAGCGGTTCCCAAAGAGCTTTAGAACAAGGCATAGTTTTCCCTGCTGGCTCTCTGGGCGGGGGACCCATCTCCAGCCGTATGGCCATTTTTGAGCCTGGAGCAGTGCCAAGTGGGAAAGGGTGGTTTTGAGGGTGAAGGCAGCAGGAAAGCCCGCAGCCCCCAGGTCTGTGGGGCTACGCAAGCGGTTCCCAAAGAGCTTTAGAACAAGGCATAGTTTTCCCTGCTGGCTCTTTGGGCGGGGGACCCATCTCCAGCCGTATGGCCATTTTTGTGCCTGATAGGGCGCCAAGTGAGAAAGGGTGGCTTTGAGGCTAAAGACAGCAGGAAAGCCTGCAGCCCCCAGGTCTGTGGGGCTACGCAAGCGGTTCCCAAAGAGCTTTAGAACAAGGCATAGTTTTCCCTGCTGGCTCTTTGGGTGGGGGACCCATCTCCAGCCGTATGGCTATTTTTGTGCCTGACGCGGTGCGTAGTGGCATAGGGTGGTTTTGAGGCTGAAGGCAGCAGGAAAGCCCGCAGCCCCCAGGTCTGTGGGGCCAAGCAAGCGGTTCCCAAAGAGCTTTAGAACAAGGCATAGTTTTCCCTGCTGGCTCTTTGGGCGGGGGACCCATCTCCAGCCATAGGCCATTTTTGTGCCTGGCGCGGTGCGTAGTGGGAAAGGGTGGTTTTGACGCTGAAGGCAGCAGGAAAGCCCGCAGCCCCCAGGTCTGTGGGGCTACGCAAGCCGTTCACCAAAGAGCTTTAGAACAAGGCATAGTTTTCCCTGCTGGCTCTTTGGGCAGGGGACCCATCTCCAGCCGTATGGCCATTTTTGTCCCTGGCCCGGCGCCAAGTGGGAAAGGGTGGTGTTGAGGCTGAAGGCAGCAGCAAAGACTGCAGCCCCCAGGTCTGTGGGGCCAAGCAAGCGGTTCCCAAAGAGCTTTAGAACAAGGCATAGTTTTCCCTGCTGGCTCTTTGGGCGGGGGACCCATCTCCAGCCGTATGGCCATTTTTGTGCCTGGCGCGGCGCCAAGTGGGTAAGGGTGGTGTCGAGGCTGAAGGCAGCAGCAAAGCCTGCAGCCCCCAGGTCTGTGGGGCCAAGCAAGCGGTTCCCAAAGAGCTTTAGAACAAGGCATAGTTTTCCCTGCTGGCTCTTTGGGCATGGGACCCATCTCCAGCCGTATGGCCATTTTTGTCCCTGGCCCGGCGCCAAGTGGGAAAGGGTGGCTTTGAGGCTGAAGGCAGCAGGAAAGCCCGCAGCCCCCAGGTCTGTGGGGCTACGCAAGCGGTTCCCAAAGAGCTTTAGAACAAGGCCTAGTTTTCCCTGCTGGCTCTTTGGGCGGGGGACCCATCTCCAGCCGTATGGCCATTTTTGTGCCTGATAGGGCGCCAAGTGCGAAAAGGTGGTGTCGAGGCTGAAGACAGCAGGAAAGCCCGCAGCCCCCACGTCTGTGGGGCCAAGCAAGCGGTTCCCAAAGAGCTTTAGAACAAGGCATAGTTTTCCCTGCTGGCTCTTTGGGCATGGGACCCATCTCCACCCATAGGCCATTTTTGTGCCTGATAGGGCGCCAAGTGGGAAAGGGTGGCTTTGAGGCTGAAGACAGCAGGAAAGCCTGCAGCTCCCAGGTCTGTGGGGCTATGCAAGCGGTTCCCAAAGAGCTTTAGAACAAGGCATAGTTTTCCCTGCTGGCTCTTTGGGCGGGGGACCCATCTCCAGCCGTATGGCCATTTTTGTGCCTGGCGCGGCGCCAAGTGGGAAAGGGTGGTGTCGAGGCTGAAGGCAGCAGGAAAGCCCGCAGCCCCCAGGTCTGTGGGGCTACGCAAGCGGTTCCCAAAGAGCTTTAGAACAAGGCATAGTTTTCCCTGCTGGCTCTTTGGTTGGGGGACCCATCTCCAGACGTATGGCTATTTTTGTGCCTGGCGCGGTGCGTAGTGGCATAGGGTGGTTTTGAGGCTGAAGGCAGCAGGAAAGCCCGCAGCCCCCACGTCTGTGGGGCCAAGCAAGCGGTTCCCAGAGAGCTTTAGAACAAGGCATAGTTTTCCCTGCTCGCTCTTTGGGCGGGGGACCCATCTCCAGCCATATGGCCATTTTTGAGCCTGGAGCAGTGCCAAGTGGGAAAGGGTGGTGTTGAGGCTGAAGGCAGCAGGAAAGCCCGCAGCCCCCACGTCTGTGGGGCCAAGCAAGCGGTTCCCAAAGAGCTTTAGAACAAGGCATAGTTTTCCCTGCTGGCTCTTTGGGCATGGGACCCATCTCCAGCCATAGGCCATTTTTGTGCCTGGCGCGGCGCCAAGTGGGAAAGGGTGGCTTTGAGGCTGAAGGCAGCAGGAAAGCCCGCAGCCCCCAGGTCTGTGGGGCTACGCAAGCGGTTCCCAAAGAGCTTTAGAACAAGGCATAGTTTTCCCTGCTGGCTCTTTGGGCGGGGGACCCATCTCCAGCCGTATGGCCATTTTTGAGCCTGGCGCAGCGCCAAGTGGGAAAGGGTGGTGTCGAGCCTGAAGGCAGCAGGAAAGCCCGCAGCCCCCAGGTCTGTGGGGCTACGCAAGCGGTTCCCAAAGAGCTTTAGAACAAGGCATAGTTTTCCCTGCTCGCTCTTTGGGCGGGGGACCCATCTCCAGCCGTATGGCCATTTTTGTGCCTGGCGAAGCCCCAAGAGGGAAAGGGTGGCTTTGAATCTGAAGGCAGCAGGAAAGCCCGCAGCCCCCAGGTCTGTGGGGCTACGCAAGCGGTTCCCAAAGAGCTTTAGAACAAGGCATAGTTTTCCCTGCTGGCTCTTTTGGCAGGGGACCCATCTCCAGCCGTATGGCCATTTTTGTGCCTGGCGCGGTGCGTAGTGGGAAAGGGTGGTGTTGAGGCTGAAGGCAGCAGCAAAGCCCGCAGCCCCCAGGTCTGTGGGGCCAAGCAAGCGGTTCCCAAAGAGCTTTAGAACAAGGCATAGTTTTCCCTGCTGGCTCTTTGGGCATGGGACCCATCTCCAGCCGTATGGCCATTTTTGTGCCTGGCCCGGCGCCAAGTGGGAAAGGGTGGCTTTGAGGCTGAAGGCAGCAGCAAAGCCCGCAGCCCCCAGGTCTGTGGGGCTACGCAAGCGGTTCCCAAAGAGCTTTAGAACAAGGCATAGTTTTCCCTGCTGGCTCTCTGGGCGGGGGACCCATCTCCAGCCGTATGGCCATTTTTGAGCCTGGAGCAGTGCCAAGTGGGAAAGGGTGGTTTTGAGGGTGAAGGCAGCAGGAAAGCCCGCAGCCCCCAGGTCTGTGGGGCTACGCAAGCGGTTCCCAAAGAGCTTTAGAACAAGGCATAGTTTTCCCTGCTGGCTCTTTGGGCGGGGGACCCATCTCCAGCCGTATGGCCATTTTTGTGCCTGGCGCGGCGCCAAGTGGGAAAGGGTGGTGTCGAGGCTGAAGGCAGCAGGAAAGCCCGCAGCCCCCACGTCTGTGGGGCCAAGCAAGCGGTTCCCAAAGAGCTTTAGAACAAGGCATAGTTTTCCCTGCTGGCTCTTTGGGCCTGGGACCCATCTCCAGCCATAGGCCATTTTTGTGCTTGATAGGGCGCCAAGTGGGAAAGGGTGGCTTTGAGGCTGAAGGCAGCAGGAAAGCCTGCAGCCCCCAGGTCTGTGGGGCTACGCAAGCAGTTCCCAAAGAGCTTTAGAACAAGGCATAGTTTTCCCTGCTGGCTCTTTGTTCGGGGGACCCATCTCCAGCCATAGGCCATTTTTGTGCCTGGCCCGGCGCCCAGTGGGAAAGGGTGGCTTTGAGGCTTGAAGGCAGCAGGAAAGCCCGCAGCCCCCAGGTCTGTGGGGCTACGCAAGCGGTTCCCAAAGAGCTTTAGAACAAGGCATAGTTTTCCCTGCTGGCTCTCTGGGAGGGGGACCCATCTCCAGCCGTATGGCCATTTTTGAGCCTGGCGCGGCGCCAAGTGGGAAAGGGTTGTGTCGAGGCTAAAGGCAGCAGGAAAGCCCGCAGCCCCCAGGTCTGTGGGGCTACGCAAGCGGTTCCCAAAGAGCTTTAGAACAAGGCATAATTTTCCCTGCTGGCTCTTTGGGCATGGGACCCATCTCCAGCCATAGGCCATTTTTGTGCTTGATAGGGCGCCAAGTGGGAAAGGGTGGTGTCGAGGCTGAAGACAGCAGGAAAGCCCGCAGCCCCCAGGTCTGTGGGGCTACGCAAGCGGTTCCCAAAGAGCTTTAGAACAAGGCATAGTTTTCGCTGCTGGCTCTCTGGGCGGGGGACCCATCTCCAGCCGTATGGCCATTTTTGAGCCTGGCGCGGCGCCAGGTGGGAAAGGGTGGCTTTGAGGCTGAAGGCAGGAGCAAAGCCTGCAGCCCCCAGGTCTGTGGTGCTACGCAAGCGGTTCCCAAAGAGCTTTAGAACAAGGCATAGTTTTCCCAGCTGGCTCTTAGGGCATGGGACCCATCTCCAGCCATAGGCCATTTTTGTGCCTGGCGCGAAGCCAAGTGGGAAAGGGTGGTGTCGAGGCTGAAGGCAGCAGGAAAGCCCGCAGCCCCAAGGTCTGTGGGGCTACGCAAGCGGTTCCCAAAGAGCTTTAGAACAAGGCATAGTTTTCCCTGCTGGCTCTTTGGGCGGGGGACCCATCTCCAGTCGTATGGCTATTTTTATGCCTGGCGTGTTGCGTAGTGGGAAAGGGTGGTTTTGAGGCTGAAGGCAGCAGGAAAGCCTGCAGCCCCCAGGTCTGTGGGGCTACGCAAGCGGTTCCCAAAGAGCTTTAGAACAAGGCATAGTTTTCCCTGCTGGCTCTTTGGGCGGGGGACCCATCTCCAGCCGTATGGCCATTTTTGTGCCTGATGCGGCGCAAAGTGGGAAAGGGTGGCTTTGAGGCTGAAGGCAGCAGGAAAGCCCGCAGCCCCCAGGTCTGTGCGGCTACGCAAGCGGTTCCCAAAGAGCTTTAGAACAAGGCATAGTTTTCCCTGCTCGCTCTTTGGGCGGGGGACCCATCTCCAGCCATATGGCCATTTTTGTGCCTGGCGAAGCCCCAAGTGCGAAAGGGTGGCTTTGAGGCTGAAGGCAGCAGGAAAGCCCGCAGCCCCCAGGTCTGTGGGGCTACGCAAGCGGTTCCCAAAGAGCTTTAGAACAAGGCATAGTTTTCCCTACTGGCTCTTTTGGCAGGGGACCCATCTCCAGCCGTATGGCCATTTTTGTGCCTGGCCCGGCGCCAAGTGGGAAAGGGTGGCTTTGAGACTGAAGGCAGCAGGAAAGCCCGCAGCCCCCAGGTCTGTGGGGCTACGCAAGCGGTTCCCAAAGAGCTTTAGAACAAGGCATAGTTTTCCCTGCTGGCTCTCTGGGCGGGGGACCCATCTCCAGCCGTATGGCCATTTTTGAGCCTGGAGCAGTGCCAAGTGGGAAAGGGTGGTGTCGAGGCTGAAGGCAGCAGGAAAGCCCGCAGCCCCCAGGTCTGTGGGGTTACGCAAGCAGTTCCCAAAGAGCTTTAGAACAAGGCATAGTTTTCCCTGCTGGCTCTTTGGGCGGGGGACCCATCTCCAGCCATAGGCCATTTTTGTGCCTGGCCTGGCGCCCAGTGGGAAAGGGTGGCTTTGAGGCTTGAAGGCAGCAGGAAAGCCCGCAGCCCCCAGGTCTGTGGGGCTACGCAAGCGGTTCCCAAAGAGCTTTAGAACAAGGCATATTTTTCCCTGCTGGCTCTTTGGGCGGGGGACCCATCTCCAGCCATATGGCCATTTTTGTGCCTGGCGCAGCGCCAAGTGGGAAAGGGTGGTTTTGAGGCTGAAGGCAGCAGCAAAGCCTGCAGCCCCCAGGTCTGTGGGGCTACGCAAGCGGTTCCCAAAGAGCTTTAGAACAAGGCATAATTTTCCCTGCTGGCTCTTTGGGCGGGGGACCCATCTCCAGCCGTATGGCCATTTTTGTGCCTGGCCGGGGGCCAAGTGGGAAAGGGTGGTTTTGAGGCTGAAGGCAGCAGGAAAGCCCGCAGCCCCCACGTGTGTGGGGCTACGCAAGCGGTTCCCAAAGAGCTTTAGAACAAGGCATAGTTTTCCCTGCTGGCTCTTTGGGCATGGGACCCATCTCCAGCCATAGGCCATTTTTGTGCTTGATAGGGCGCCAAGTGGGAAAGGGTGGTGTCGAGGCTGAAGGCAGCAGGAAAGCCCGCAGCCCCCAGGTCTGTGCGGCTACGCAAGCGGTTCCCAAAGAGCTTTAGAACAAGGCATAATTTTCCCTGCTGGCTTTTTGGGCGGGGGACCCATCTCCAGCCGTACGGCCATTTTTGTGCCTGGCGCGGCGCCGAGAGGGAAAGGGTGGTGTCGAGGCTGAAGGCAGCAGGAAAGCCCGCAGCCCCCAGGTCTGTGGAGCTACGCAAGCAGTTCCCAAAGAGCTTTAGAACAAGGCATAGTTTTCCCTGCTGGCTCTTTGGGCGGGGGACCCATCTCCAGCCGTATGGCCATTTTTGTGCATGGCGCAGCGCCAAGTGGGAAAGGGTGGCTTTGAGGCTGAAGGCAGCAGGAAAGCCCGCAGCCCCCAGGTCTGTGGGGCTACGCAAGCGGTTCCCAAAGAGCTTTAGAACAAGGCATAGTTTTCCCTGCTGGCTCTTTGGGCATGGGACCCATCTCCACCCATAGGCCATTTTTGTGCCTGATAGGGCGCCAAGTGAGAAAGGGTGGCTTTGAGGCTAAAGACAGCAGGAAAGCCTGCAGCCCCCAGGTCTGTGGGGCTACGCAAGCAGTTCCCAAAGAGCTTTAGAACAAGGAATAGTTTTCCCTGCTGGCTCTTTGGGTGGGGGACCCATCTCCAGCCGTATGGCTATTTTTGTGCCTGACGCGGTGCGTAGTGGCATAGGGTGGTTTTGAGGCTGAAGGCAGCAGGAAAGCCCGCATCCCCCACGTCTGTGGGGCCAAGCAAGCGGTTCCCAAAGAGCTTTAGAACAAGGCATAGTTTTCCCTGCTGGCTCTTTGGGCGGGGGACCCATCTCCAGCCGTATGGCCATTTTTGTGCCTGGCGCGGTGCGTAGTGGGAAAGGGTGGTTTTGACGCTGAAGGCAGCAGGAAAGCCCGCAGCCCCCAGGTCTGTGGGGCTACGCAAGCGGTTCACCAAAGAGCTTTAGAACAAGGCATAGTTTTCCCTGCTGGCTCTTTGGGCAGGGGACCCATCTCCAGCCGTATGGCCATTTTTGTCCCTGGCCCGGCGCTAAGTGGGAAAGGGTGGTGTTGAGGCTGAAGGCAGCAGCAAAGACTGCAGCCCCCAGGTCTGTGGGGCCAAGCAAGCGGTTCCCAAAGAGCTTTAGAACAAGGCATAGTTTTCCCTGCTGGCTCTTTGGGCGGGGGACCCATCTCCAGCCGTATGGCCATTTTTGTGCCTGGCCCGGCGCCAAGTGGGAAAGGGTGGCTTTGAGGCTGAAGGCAGCAGGAAAGCCCGCAGCCCCCAGGTCTGTGGGGCTACGCAAGCGGTTCCCAAAGAGCTTTAGAACAAGGCATAGTTTTCCCTGCTGGCTCTTTGGGCATGGGACCCATCTCCAGCCGTATGGCCATTTTTGAGCCTGGAGCAGTGCCAAGTGGGAAAGGGTGGTTTTGAGGGTGAAGGCAGCAGGAAAGCCCGCAGCCCCCAGGTCTGTGGGGCTACGCAAGCGGTTCCCAAAGAGCTTTAGAACAAGGCATAGTTTTCCCTGCTGGCTCTTTGGGCGGGGGACCCATCTCCAGCCGTATGGCCATTTTTGTGCCTGGCGCGGCGCCAAGTGGGAAAGGGTGGTGTCGAGGCTGAAGGCAGCAGGAAAGCCCGCAGCCCCCAGGTCTGTGGGGCAAGCAAGCGGTTCCCAAAGAGCTTTAGAACAAGGCATAGTTTTCCCTGCTGGCTCTTTGGGCATGGGACCCATCTCCAGCCATAGGCCATTTTTGTGCTTGATAGGGCGCCAAGTGGGAAAGGGTTGCTTTGAGGCTGAAGACAGCAGGAAAGCCCGCAGCCCCCAGGTCTGTGGGGCTATGCAAGCGGTTCCCAAAGAGCTTTAGAACAAGGCATAGTTTTCCCAGCTGGCTCTTAGGGCATGGGACCCATCTCCAGCCATAGGCCATTTTTGTGCCTGGCGCGAAGCCAAGTGGGAAAGGGTGGTGTCGAGGCTGAAGGCAGCAGGAAAGCCCGCAGCCCCAAGGTCTGTGGGGCTACGCAAGCGGTTCCCAAAGAGCTTTAGAACAAGGCATAGTTTTCCCTGCTGGCTCTTTGGGCGGGGGACCCATCTCCAGTCGTATGGCTATTTTTATGCCTGGCGCGTTGCGTAGTGGGAAAGGGTGGTTTTGAGGCTGAAGGCAACAGGAAAGCCCGCAGCCCCAAGGTCTGTGGGGCTACGCAAGCGGTTCCCAAAGAGCTTTAGAACAAGGCATAGTTTTCCCTGCTGGCTCTTTGGGCGGGGGACCCATCTCCAGCCGTATGGCCATTTTTGTGCATGGCGCAGCGCCAAGTGGGAAATGGTGGTATCGAGGCTGAAGGCAGCAGGAAAGCCCGCAGCCCCCAGGTCTGTGGGGCTACGCAAGCGGTTCCCAAAGAGCTTTAGAACAAGGCATAGTTTTCCCTGCTGGCTCTTTGGGCATGGGACCCATCTCCACCCATAGGCCATTTTTGTGCCTGATAGGGCGCCAAGTGGGAAAGGGTGGCTTTGAGGCTGAAGACAGCAGGAAAGCCTGCAGCCCCCAGGTCTGTGGGGCTACGCAAGCGGTTCCCAAAGAGCTTTAGAACAAGGCATAGTTTTCCCTGCTGGCTCTTTGGGTGGGGGACCCATCTCCAGCCGTATGGCTATTTTTGTGCCTGACGCGGTGCGTAGTGGCATAGGGTGGTTTTGAGGCTGAAGGCAGCAGGAAAGCCCGCAACCTCCAGGTCTGTGCGGCTACGCAAGCGGTTCCCAAAGAGCTTTAGAACAAGGCATAGTTTTCCCTGCTGGCTCTTTGGGCGGGGGACCCATCTCCAGCCGTATGGCCATTTTTGTGCCTGGCGCGGTGCGTAGTGGGAAAAGGTGGTTTTGAGGCTGAAGGCAGCAGGAAAGCCCGCAGCCCCCAGGTCTGTGGGGTTACGCAAGCGGTTCCCAAAGAGCTTTAGAACAAGGCATAGTTTTCCCTGCTGGCTCTTGGGGCGGGGGAACCATCTCCAGCCGTATGGCCATTTTTGTGCCTGGCGCGGCGCCAAGTGGGTAAGGGTGGTGTCGAGGCTGAAGGCAGCAGCAAAGCCTGCAGCCCCCAGGTCTGTGGGGCCAAGCAAGCGGTTCCCAAAGAGCTTTAGAACAAGGCATAGTTTTCCCTGCTGGCTCTTTGGGCATGGGACCCATCTCCAGCCGTATGGCCATTTTTGTCCCTGACCCGGCGCCAAGTGGGAAAGTGTGGCTTTGAGGCTGAAGGCAGCAGGAAAGCCCGCAGCCCCCAGGTCTGTGGGGCTACGCAAGCGGTTCCCAAAGAGCTTTAGAACAAGGCATAGTTTTCCCTGCTCGCTCTTTGGGCGGGGGACCCATCTCCAGCCATATGGCCATTTTTGTGCCTGGCGAAGCCCCAAGTGCGAAAAGGTGGCTTTGAGGCTGAAGGCAGCAGGAAAGCCCGCAGCCCCCAGGTCTGTGGGGCTACGCAAGCGGTTCCCAAAGAGCTTTAGAACAAGGCATAGTTTTCCCTGCTGGCTCTCTGGGCGGGGGACCCATCTCCAGCCGTATGGCCATTTTTGAGCCTGGAGCAGTGCCAAGTGGGAAAGGGTGGTGTCGAGGCTGAAGGCAGCAGGAAAGCCCGCAGCCCCCAGGTCTGTGCGGCTACGCAAGCGGTTCCCAAAGAGCTTTAGAACAAGGCATAGTTTTCCCTGCTGGCTCTTTGGGCGGGGGACCCATCTCCAGCCGTATGGCCATTTTTGTGCCTGGCCGGGGGCCAAGTGGGAAAGGGTGGTTTTGAGGCTGAAGGCAGCAGGAAAGCCCGCAGCCCCCACGTGTGTGGGGCTACGCAAGCGGTTCCCAAAGAGCTTTAGATCAAGGCATAGTTTTCCCTGCTGGCTCTTTGGGCATGGGACCCATCTCCAGCCATAGGCCATTTTTGTGCTTGATAGGGCGCCAAGTGGGAAAGGGTGGTGTCGAGGCTGAAGGCAGCAGGAAAGCCCGCAGCCCCCAGGTCTGTGGGGCTACGCAAGCGGTTCCCAAAGAGCTTTAGAACAAGGCATAATTTTCCCTGCTGGCTCTTTGGGTGGGGGACCCATCTCCAGCCGTATGGCTATTTTTGAGCCTGACGCGGTGCGTAGTGGCATAGGGTGGTTTTGAGGCTGAAGGCAGCAGGAAAGCCCGCAGCCCCCACGTCTGTGGGGCCAAGCAAGCGGTTCCCAAAGAGCTTTAGAACAAGGCATAGTTTTCCCTGCTGGCTCTTTGGGCGGGGGACCCATCTCCAGCCGTATGGCCATTTTTGTGCCTGGCGCGGTGCGTAGTGGGAAAGGGTGGTTTTGACGCTGAAGGCAGCAGCAAAGACTGCAGCCCCCAGGTCTGTGGGGCTACGCAAGCGGTTCCCAAAGAGCTTTAGAACAAGGCATAGTTTTCCCTGCTGGCTCTTTGGGCGGGGGACCCATCTCCAGCCGTATGGCCATTTTTGTGCCTGGCGCGGCGCCAAGTGGGAAAGGGTGGTGTCGAGGCTGAAGGCAGCAGCAAAGCCCGCAGCCCCCAGGTCTGTGCGGCTACGCAAGCGGTTCCCAAAGAGCTTTAGAACAAGGCATAGTTTTCCCTGCTGGCTCTTTGGGCATGGGACCCATCTCCAGCCATATGGCCATTTTTGTGCCTGGCCCGGCGCCAAGTGGGAAAGGGTGGCTTTGAGGCTGAAGGCAGCAGGAAAGCCCGCAGCCCCCAGGTCTGTGGGGCTACGCAAGCGGTTCCCAAAGAGCTTTAGAACAAGGCATAGTTTTCCCTGCTGGCTCTCTGGGCGGGGGACCCATCTCCAGCCGTATGGCCATTTTTGAGCCTGGAGCAGTGCCAAGTGGGAAAGGGTGGTTTTGAGGGTGAAGGCAGCAGGAAAGCCCGCAGCCCCCAGGTCTGTGGGGCTACGCAAGCGGTTCCCAAAGAGCTTTAGAACAAGGCATAGTTTTCCCTGCTGGCTCTTTGGGCGGGGGACCCATCTCCAGCCGTATGGCCATTTTTGTGCCTGGCGCGGCGCCAAGTGGGAAAGGGTGGTGTCGAGGCTGAAGGCAGCAGGAAAGCCCGCAGCCCCCAGGTCTGTGGGGCCAAGCAAGGGGTTCCCAAAGAGCTTTAGAACAAGGCATAGTTTTCCCTGCTGGCTCTTTGGGCATGGGACCCATCTCCAGCCATAGGCCATTTTTGTGCTTGATAGGGCGCCAAGTGGGAAAGGGTGGCTTTGAGGCTGAAGGCAGCAGCAAAGCCTGCAGCCCCCAGGTCTGTGGGGCCAAGCAAGCGGTTCCCAAAGAGCTTTAGAACAAGGCATAGTTTTCCCTGCTGGCTCTTTGGGCGGGGGACCCATCTCCAGCCACAGGCCATTTTTGTTCCTGGCCCGGCGCCCAGTGGGAAAGGGTGGCGTTGAGGCTTGAATGCAGCAGGAAAGCCCGCAGCCCCCAGGTCTGTAGGGCTACGCAAGCGGTTCCCAAAGAGCTTTAAAACAAGGCATAATTTTCCCTGCTGGCTCTTTGGGCGGGGGACCCATCTCCAGCCGTATGGCCATTTTTGTGCCTGGCCGGGGGCCAAGTGGGTAAGGGTGGTTTTGAGGCTGAAGGCAGCAGGAAAGCCCGCAGCCCCCAGGTGTGTGGGGCTACGCAAGCGGTTCCCAAAGAGCTTTAGAACAAGGCATAGTTTTCCCTGCTGGCTCTTTGGGCATGGGACCCATCTCCAGCCATAGGCCATTTTTGTGCTTGATAGGGCGCCAAGTGGGAAAGGGTGGTGTCGAGGCTGAAGGCAGCAGGAAAGCCCGCAGCCCCCAGGTGTGTGGGGCTACGCAAGCGGTTCCCAAAGAGCTTTAGAACAAGGCATAGTTTTCCCTGCTGGCTCTCTGGGCGGGGGACCCATCTCCAGCCGTATGGCCATTTTTGAGCCTGGAGCAGTGCCAAGTGGGAAAGGGTGGTGTCGAGGCTGAAGGCAGCAGGAAAGCCCGCAGCCCCCAGGTCTGTGCGGCTACGCAAGCGGTTCCCAAAGAGCTTTAGAACAAGGCATAGTTTTCCCTGCTGGCTCTTTGGGCGGGGGACCCATCTCCAGCCGTATGGCCATTTTTGTGCCTGGCCGGGGGCCAAGTGGGAAAGGGTGGTTTTGAGGCTGAAGGCAGCAGGAAAGCCCGCAGCCCCCACGTGTGTGGGGCTACGCAAGCGGTTCCCAAAGAGCTTTAGATCAAGGCATAGTTTTCCCTGCTGGCTCTTTGGGCATGGGACCCATCTCCAGCCATAGGCCATTTTTGTGCTTGATAGGGCGCCAAGTGGGAAAGGGTGGTGTCGAGGCTGAAGGCAGCAGGAAAGCCCGCAGCCCCCAGGTCTGTGGGGCTACGCAAGCGGTTCCCAAAGAGCTTTAGAACAAGGCATAATTTTCCCTGCTGGCTCTTTGGGTGGGGGACCCATCTCCAGCCGTATGGCTATTTTTGTGCCTGACGCGGTGCGTAGTGGCATAGGGTGGTTTTGAGGCTGAAGGCAGCAGGAAAGCCCGCAGCTCCCACGTCTGTGGGGCCAAGCAAGCGGTTCCCAAAGAGCTTTAGAACAAGGCATAGTTTTCCCTGCTGGCTCTTTGGGCGGGGGACCCATCTCCAGCCGTATGGCCATTTTTGTGCCTGGCGCGGTGCGTAGTGGGAAAGGGTGGTTTTGACGCTGAAGGCAGCAGCAAAGACTGCAGCCCCCAGGTCTGTGGGGCTACGCAAGCGGTTCCCAAAGAGCTTTAGAACAAGGCATAGTTTTCCCTGCTGGCTCTTTGGGCGGGGGACCCATCTCCAGCCGTATGGCCATTTTTGTGCCTGGCGCGGCGCCAAGTGGGAAAGGGTGGTGTCGAGGCTGAAGGCAGCAGCAAAGCCCGCAGCCCCCAGGTCTGTGCGGCTACGCAAGCGGTTCCCAAAGAGCTTTAGAACAAGGCATAGTTTTCCCTGCTGGCTCTTTGGGCATGGGACCCATCTCCAGCCATATGGCCATTTTTGTGCCTGGCCCGGCGCCAAGTGGGAAAGGGTGGCTTTGAGGCTGAAGGCAGCAGGAAAGCCCGCAGCCCCCAGGTCTGTGGGGCTACGCAAGCGGTTCCCAAAGAGCTTTAGAACAAGGCATAGTTTTCCCTGCTGGCTCTCTGGGCGGGGGACCCATCTCCAGCCGTATGGCCATTTTTGAGCCTGGAGCAGTGCCAAGTGGGAAAGGGTGGTTTTGAGGGTGAAGGCAGCAGGAAAGCCCGCAGCCCCCAGGTCTGTGGGGCTACGCAAGCGGTTCCCAAAGAGCTTTAGAACAAGGCATAGTTTTCCCTGCTGGCTCTTTGGGCGGGGGACCCATCTCCAGCCGTATGGCCATTTTTGTGCCTGGCGCGGCGCCAAGTGGGAAAGGGTGGTGTCGAGGCTGAAGGCAGCAGGAAAGCCCGCAGCCCCCAGGTCTGTGGGGCCAAGCAAGCGGTTCCCAAAGAGCTTTAGAACAAGGCATAGTTTTCCCTGCTGGCTCTTTGGGCATGGGACCCATCTCCAGCCATAGGCCATTTTTGTGCTTGATAGGGCGCCAAGTGGGAAAGGGTGGCTTTGAGGCTGAAGGCAGCAGCAAAGCCTGCAGCCCCCAGGTCTGTGGGGCCAAGCAAGCGGTTCCCAAAGAGCTTTAGAACAAGGCATAGTTTTCCCTGCTGGCTCTTTGGGCGGGGGACCCATCTCCAGCCACAGGCCATTTTTGTGCCTGGCCCGGCGCCCAGTGGGAAAGGGTGGCGTTGAGGCTTGAATGCAGCAGGAAAGCCCGCAGCCCCCAGGTCTGTAGGGCTACGCAAGCGGTTCCCAAAGAGCTTTAAAACAAGGCATAATTTTCCCTGCTGGCTCTTTGGGCGGGGGACCCATCTCCAGCCGTATGGCCATTTTTGTGCCTGGCCGGGGGCCAAGTGGGAAAGGGTGGTTTTGAGGCTGAAGGCAGCAGGAAAGCCCGCAGCCCCCAGGTGTGTGGGGCTACGCAAGCGGTTCCCAAAGAGCTTTAGAACAAGGCATAGTTTTCCCTGCTGGCTCTTTGGGCATGGGACCCATCTCCACCCATAGGCCATTTTTGTGCTTGATAGGGCGCCAAGTGGGAAAGGGTGGTGTCGAGGCTGAAGGCAGCAGGAAAGCCCGCAGCCCCCAGGTCTGTGGGGCTACGCAAGCGGTTCCCAAAGAGCTTTAGAACAAGGCGTAGTTTTCCCTGCTGGCTCTCTGGGCGGGGGACCCATCTCCAGCCGTATGGCCATTTTTGAGCCTGGCGCGGCGCCAGGTGGGAAAGGGTGGCTTTGAGGCTGAAGGCAGGAGCAAAGCCTGCAGCCCCCAGGTGTGTGGTGCTACGCAAGCGGTTCCCAAAGAGCTTTAGAACAAGGCATAGTTTTCCCAGCTGGCTCTTAGGGCATGGGACCCATCTCCAGCCATAGGCCATTTTTGTGCCTGGCGCGAAGCCAAGTGGGAAAGGGTGGCTTTGACGCTGAAGGCAGCACAAACCCTGCAGCCCCAGGTCTGTGGGGCTACGCAAGCGGTTCCCAAAGAGCTTTAGAACAAGGCATAGTTTTCCCTGCTGGCTCTTTGGGCGGGGGACCCATCTCCAGCCGTATGGCCATTTTTGTGCCTGGCGCGGCGCCAAGAGGGAAAGGGTGGCTTTGAGGCTGAAGGCAGCAGGAAAGCCCGCAGCCCCCAGGTCTGTGGGGCTACGCAAGCGGTTCCCAAAGAGCTTTAGAACAAGGCATAGTTTTCCCTGCTGGCTCTTTGGGCGGGGGACCCATCTCCAGCCGTATGGCCATTTTTGTGCCTGGCGCGGCGCCAAGTGGGAAAGGGTGGTGTCGAGGCTGAAGGCAGCAGGAAAGCCCGCAGCCCCCAGGTCTGTGGGGCCAAGCAAGCGGTTCCCAAAGAGCTTTAGAACAAGGCATAGTTTTCCCTGCTGTCTCTTTGGGCGGGGGACCCATCTCCAGCCACAGGCCATTTTTGTGCCTGGCCCGGCGCCCAGTGGGAAAGGGTGGCTTTGAGGCTTGAATGCAGCAGGAAAGCCCGCAGCCCCCAGGTCTGTAGGTCTACGCAAGCGGTTCCCAAAGAGCTTTAAAACAAGGCATAATTTTCCCTGCTGGCTCTTTGGGCGGGGGACCCATCTCCAGCCGTATGGCCATTTTTGTGCCTGGCCGGGGGCCAAGTGGGAAAGGGTGGCTTTGAGGCTGAAGGCAGCAGGAAAGCCCGCAGCCCCCAGGTCTGTGGGGCTACGCAAGCGGTTCCCAAAGAGCTTTAGAACAAGGCATAGTTTTCCCTGCTGGCTCTTTGGGCATGGGACCCATCTCCAGCCATAGGCCATTTTTGTGCTTGATAGGGCGCCAAGTGGGAAAGGGTGGTGTCGAGGCTGAAGGCAGCAGGAAAGCCCGCAGCCCCCAGGTCTGTGGGGCTACGCAAGCGGTTCCCAAAGAGCTTTAGAACAAGGCATAGTTTTCCCTGCTGGCTCTCTGGGCGGGGGACCCATCTCCAGCCGTATGGCCATTTTTGAGCCTGGCGCGGCGCCAGGTGGGAAAGGGTGGCTTTGAGGCTGAAGGCAGGAGCAAAGCCTGCAGCCCCCAGGTTTGTGGTGCTACGCAAGCGGTTCCCAAAGAGCTTTAGAACAAGGCATAGTTTTCCCAGCTGGCTCTTAGGGCATGGGACCCATCTCCAGCCATAGGCCATTTTTATGCCTGGCGCGAAGCCAAGTGGGAAAGGGTGCTGTCGAGGCTGAAGGCAGCAGGAAAGCCCGCAGTCCCCAGGTCTGTGGGGCTACGCAAGCGGTTCCCAAAGAGCTTTAGAACAAGGCATAATTTTCCCTGCTGGCTCTTTGGGCGGGGGACCCATCTCCAGCCGTATTGCTATTTTTGTGCCTGGCGCGGTGCGTAGTGGCATAGGATGGTTTTGAGGCTGAAGGCAGCAGGAAAGCCTGCAGCCCCCAGGTCTGTGGGGCTACACAAGCGGATCACAAAGAGCTTTAGAACAAGGCATAGTTTTCACTGCTGGCTCTTTGGGCGGGGGACCCATCTCCAGCCGTATGGCTATTTTTGTGCCTGGCGCGGTGCGTAGTGGCATAGGATGGTTTTGAGGCTGAAGGCAGCAGGAAAGCCTGCAGCCCCCAGGTCTGTGCGGCTACACAAGCGGATCACAAAGAGCTTTAGAACAAGGCATAGTTTTCCCTGCTGGCTCTTTGGGCGGGGGACCCATCTCCAGCCGTATGGCCATTTTTGCGCCTGGCCCGGCGCCAAGTGGGAAAGGGTGGCTTTGAGGCTGAAGGCAGCAGCAAAGCCCGCAGCCCCCAGGTCTGTGCGGCTACGCAAGCGGTTCCCAAAGAGCTTTAGAACAAGGCATAGTTTTCCCTGCTGGCTCTTTGGGCGGGGGACCCATCTCCAGCCGTACGGCCATTTTTGTGCATGGCGCAGCGCCAAGTGGGAAAGGGTGGCTTTGACGCTGAAGGCAGCACAAACCCTGCAGCCCCAGGTCTGTGGGGCTACGCAAGCGGTTCCCAAAGAGCTTTAGAACAAGGCATAGTTTTCCCTGCTGGCTCTTTGGGCGGGGGACCCATCTCCAGCCGTATGGCCATTTTTGTGCCTGGCCCGGCGCCAAGTGGGAAAGGGTGGTTTTGAGGCTGAAGGCAGCAGAAAAGCCTGCAGCCCCCAGGTCTGTGGGGCCAAGCAAGCGGTTCCCAAAGAGCTTTAGAACAAGGCATAGTTTTCCCTGCTGGCTCTTTGGGCATGGGACCCATCTCCAGCCATAGGCCATTTTTGTGCCTGGCGCGGCGCCAAGTGGGAAAGGGTGGCTTTGAGGCTGAAGGCAGCAGGAAAGCCTGCAGCCCCCAGCTGTGTGGGGCTACGCAAGCGGTTCCCAAAGAGCTTTAGAACAAGGCATAGTTTTCCCTGCTGGCTCTTTTGGCAGGGGGCCCATCTCCAGCCATAGGCCATTTTTGTCCCTGGCCCGGCGCCAAGTGGGAAAGGGTGGTGTCGAGGCTGAAGGCAGCAGCAAAGCCTGCAGCCCCCAGGTCTGTGGGGCCAAGCAAGCGGTTCCCAAAGAGCTTTAGAACAAGGCATAGTTTTCCCTGCTGGCTCTTTGGGCGGGGGACCCATCTACATCCGTATGGCCATTTTTGTGCCTAGCGCGGCGCCAAATGGGAAAGGGTGGTTTTGACGCTGAAGGCAGCAGGAAAGCCCGCAGCCCCCAGGTCTGTGGGGCCAAGCAAGCGGTTCCCAAAGAGCTTTAGAACAAGGCATAGTTTTCCCTGCTGGCTCTTTGGGCGGGGGACCCATCTCCAGCCATAGGCCATTTTTGTGCCTGGCGCGGCGCCAAGTGGGAAAGGGTGGTTTTGAGGCTGAAGGCAGCAGGAAAGCCCGCAGCCCCCAGGTCTGTGGGGCTACGCAAGCAGTTCCCAAAGAGCTTTAGAACAAGGCATAGTTTTCCCTGCTGGCTCTTTGGGCGGGGGAACCATCTCCAGCCGTATGGCCATTTTTGTGCCTGGCCCGGCGCCCAGTGGGAAAGGGTGGCTTTGAGGCTTGAAGGCAGCAGGAAAGCCCGCAGCCCCCAGGTCTGTGGGGCTACGCAAGCGGTTCCCAAAGAGCTTTAGAACAAGGCATAGTTTTCCCTGCTGGCTCTCTGGGCGGGGGACCCATCTCCAGCCGTATGGCCATTTTTGTGCCTGGCGCGGCGCCAAGTTGGAAAGGGTGGTGTCGAGGCTAAAGGCAGCAGGAAAGCCCGCAGCCCCCAGGTCTGTGGGGCTACGCAAGCGGTTCCCAAAGAGCTTTAGAACAAGGCATAGTTTTCCCTGCTGGCTCTCTGGGCGGGGGACCCATCTCCAGCCGTATGGCCATTTTTGAGCCTGGCGCGGCGCCAGGTGGGAAAGGGTGGCTTTGAGGCTGAAGGCAGGAGCAAAGCCTGCAGCCCCCAGGTTTGTGGTGCTACGCAAGCGGTTCCCAAAGAGCTTTAGAACAAGGCATAGTTTTCCCAGCTGGCTCTTAGGGCATGGGACCCATCTCCAGCCATAGGCCATTTTTATGCCTGGCGCGAAGCCAAGTGGGAAAGGGTGCTGTCGAGGCTGAAGGCAGCAGGAAAGCCTGCAGCCCCCAGGTGTGTGGGGCTACGCAAGCGGTTCCCAAAGAGCTTTAGAACAAGGCATAATTTTCCCTGCTGGCTCTTTGGGCGGGGGACCCATCTCCAGCCGTATTGCTATTTTTGTGCCTGGCGCGGTGCGTAGTGGCATAGGATGGTTTTGAGGCTGAAGGCAGCAGGAAAGCCTGCAGCCCCCAGGCCTGTGGGGCTACACAAGCGGATCACAAAGAGCTTTAGAACAAGGCATAGTTTTCACTGCTGGCTCTTTGGGCGGGGGACCCATCTCCAGCCGTATGGCTATTTTTGTGCCTGGCGCGGTGCGTAGTGGCATAGGATGGTTTTGAGGCTGAAGGCAGCAGGAAAGCCTGCAGCCCCCAGGTCTGTGCGGCTACACAAGCGGATCACAAAGAGCTTTAGAACAAGGCATAGTTTTCCCTGCTGGCTCTTTGGGCGGGGGACCCATCTCCAGCCGTATGGCCATTTTTGCGCCTGGCCCGGCGCCAAGTGGGAAAGGGTGGCTTTGAGGCTGAAGGCAGCAGCAAAGCCCGCAGCCCCCAGGTCTGTGCGGCTACGCAAGCGGTTCCCAAAGAGCTTTAGAACAAGGCATAGTTTTCCCTGCTGGCTCTTTGGGCGGGGGACCCATCTCCAGCCGTACGGCCATTTTTGTGCATGGCGCAGCGCCAAGTGGGAAAGGGTGGCTTTGACGCTGAAGGCAGCACAAACCCTGCAGCCCCAGGTCTGTGGGGCTACGCAAGCGGTTCCCAAAGAGCTTTAGAACAAGGCATAGTTTTCCCTGCTGGCTCTTTGGGCGGGGGACCCATCTCCAGCCGTATGGCCATTTTTGTGCCTGGCCCGGCGCCAAGTGGGAAAGGGTGGTTTTGAGGCTGAAGGCAGCAGAAAAGCCTGCAGCCCCCAGGTCTGTGGGGCCAAGCAAGCGGTTCCCAAAGAGCTTTAGAACAAGGCATAGTTTTCCCTGCTGGCTCTTTGGGCATGGGACCCATCTCCAGCCATAGGCCATTTTTGTGCCTGGCGCGGCGCCAAGTGGGAAAGGGTGGCTTTGAGGCTGAAGGCAGCAGGAAAGCCTGCAGCCCCCAGGTGTGTGGGGCTACGCAAGCGGTTCCCAAAGAGCTTTAGAACAAGGCATAGTTTTCCCTGCTGGCTCTTTTGGCAGGGGGCCCATCTCCAGCCATAGGCCATTTTTGTCCCTGGCCCGGCGCCAAGTGGGAAAGGGTGGTGTCGAGGCTGAAGGCAGCAGCAAAGCCTGCAGCCCCCAGGTCTGTGGGGCCAAGCAAGCGGTTCCCAAAGAGCTTTAGAACAAGGCATAGTTTTCCCTGCTGGCTCTTTGGGCGGGGGACCCATCTACATCCGTATGGCCATTTTTGTGCCTAGCGCGGCGCCAAATGGGAAAGGGTGGTTTTGACGCTGAAGGCAGCAGGAAAGCCCGCAGCCCCCAGGTCTGTGGGGCCAAGCAAGCGGTTCCCAAAGAGCTTTAGAACAAGGCATAGTTTTCCCTGCTGGCTCTTTGGGCGGGGGACCCATCTCCAGCCATAGGCCATTTTTGTGCCTGGCGCGGCGCCAAGTGGGAAAGGGTGGTTTTGAGGCTGAAGGCAGCAGGAAAGCCCGCAGCCCCCAGGTCTGTGGGGCTACGCAAGCAGTTCCCAAAGAGCTTTAGAACAAGGCATAGTTTTCCCTGCTGGCTCTTTGGGCGGGGGAACCATCTCCAGCCGTATGGCCATTTTTGTGCCTGGCCCGGCGCCCAGTGGGAAAGGGTGGCTTTGAGGCTTGAAGGCAGCAGGAAAGCCCGCAGCCCCCAGGTCTGTGGGGCTACGCAAGCGGTTCCCAAAGAGCTTTAGAACAAGGCATAGTTTTCCCTGCTGGCTCTCTGGGCGGGGGACCCATCTCCAGCCGTATGGCCATTTTTGTGCCTGGCGCGGCGCCAAGTTGGAAAGGGTGGTGTCGAGGCTAAAGGCAGCAGGAAAGCCCGCAGCCCCCAGGTCTGTGGGGCTACGCAAGCGGTTCCCAAAGAGCTTTAGAACAAGGCATAGTTTTCCCTGCTGGCTCTTTGGGCATGGGACCCATCTCCAGCCATAGGCCATTTTTGTGCCTGATGCGGCGCCAAGTGGGAAAGGGTGGTGTCGAGGCTGAAGGCAGCAGGAAAGCCCGCAGCCCCAAGGTCTGTGGGGCCAAGCAAGCGGTTCCCAAAGAGCTTTAGAACAAGGCATAGTTTTCCCTGCTGGCTCCTTGGGCGGGGGACCCATCTCCAGCCATAGGCCATTTTTGTGCCTGGCGCGACGCCAAGTGGGAAAGGGTGGCTTTGAGGCTGAAGACAGCAGGAAAGCCTGCAGCCCCCAGGTCTGTGGGGCTACGCAAGCGGTTCCCAAAGAGCTTTAGAACAAGGCATAGTTTTCCCTGCTGGCTCCTTGGGCGGGGGACCCATCTCCAGCCGTATGGCCATTTTTGAGCCTGGCGCGGCGCCAGGTGGGAAAGGGTGTCTTTGAGGCTGAAGGCAGGAGCAAAGCCTGCAGCCCCCAGGTCTGTGGGGCTACGCAAGCGGTTCCCAAAGAGCTTTAGAACAAGTCATAGTTTTCCCAGCTGGCTCTTAGGGCATGGGACCCATCTCCAGCCATAGGCCATTTTTGTGCCTGATGCAGCGCCTAGTGGGAAAGGGTGGCTTTGAGGCTGAAGGCAGCAGGAAAGCCTGCAGCCCCCAGGTCTGTGGGGCTTTGGAAGCGGTTCCCAAAGAGCTTTAGAACAAGGCATAGTTTTCCCTGCTGGCTCCTTGGGCTGGAGACCCATCTCCAGCCGTATGGCCATTTTTGTGCCTGGCGCGGCGCCAAGTGGGAAAGGGTGGCTTTGAGGCTGAAGGCAGCAGGAAAGCCCGCAGCCCCCAGGTCTGTGGGGCTACGCAAGCGGTTCCCAAAGAGCTTTAGAACAAGGCATAGTTTTCCCTGCTGGCTCTTTGGGCGGGGGACCCATATCCAGCCATATGGCCATTTTTATGCCTGGCGAAGCGCCAAGTGGGAAAGGGTGGTGTCGAGGCTGAAGGCAGCAGGAAAGCCTGCAGCCCCCAGGTCTGTGGGGCTACGCAAGCGGTTCCCAAAGAGCTTTAGAACAAGGCATAGTTTTCCCTGCTGGCTCTTTGGGCGGGGGACCCATCTCCAGCCGTATGGCCATTTTTGTGCCTGGCCCGGCGCCAAGCGGGAAAGGGTGGCTTTGAGGCTGAAGGCAGCAGGAGAGCCCGCAGCCCCCAGGTCTGTGGGGCTACGCAAGCGGTTCCCAAAGAGCTTTAGAACAAGGCATAGTTTTCCCTGCTGGCTCTTTGGGCGGGGGACCCATCTCCAGCCGTATGGCCATTTTTGTGCCTGGCGCGGTGCGTCGTGGGAAAGGGTGGTTTTGAGGCTGAAGGCAGCAGGAAAGCCTGCCGTCCGATGGTTTCTTAATGCCTTTTCTTAATGATGTCTCCACAGTGTGAAGTTTTGCAGGATTTGAAAAAGTAATAGACACAGTGAAATTGAGTCTATTGGAAACTTCCATACTTTTCCCTCCCTCTAAAATCTCTGCTGTCCTGTAGTATCCACTGCCTGCAACTGCTATTGCAGGAGCAGCCAGATTGGTATCAAATTTAGAAAAAAGGGACATCATTAAGAGGATTCACTCGCCTTATTTTTCACCGGTGTGGCCAGTAAAGAAACCAAAAAGGCAATGGCGTTTCACAGTAGATTACGGAAAATTAAACGCCAACACTGCACCTCTGACCGCTGCTGTTCCGAATATCGCGGAAATTGTGACAATGATAAAAGGAGCTGCCCATCCTTGCAGGGTTGCCTTAGATTTTAAAGACATATTTTTTTATGATTCTCCTCCTTGAGCAGGACAAAGCGCAGTTTGCATTCACATGGAAAGGAGTCCAATATACCTTTAACCGCTTTCCACAAGGATACAAACATTCCCCCACTATTGCCCATAATGCTTTGGCTAAAGTGCTATCAGAGATTCCTGTTTCACAGGGATGTACAATATACCAATATATTATTGATGACATCTTAATAGGGGAGAGAACCAAGAAAGTGTACAAGACATGATGGAAAACATCCGAAAAACATTATCAGATTTGGGATTGGAAATTCCCGACTCAAAGTGTCAGGGACCCGCACAGGAAGTTAAATTCCTGGGGGTCTGGTGGATTAAGGGAGCTGCTTCTGTCCCTCAGGATACCCTGAAAAAATAGAACATGGACAGAATCCTTCCAGCACGAAGGAGTTACAGCAAGTCCTGGGAACTTTAAGTTATTAGCGTAAACACATCCCTGGCTTTTCCATCATTGCTCGCCCCCTTTATTGTTTGCTCAAAAAAGGTAAATCCTGGGAGTCGACTGAACAACACACTAATGCACTAGAATTGCTAATAAAAGAGCTAAGGTTATTCCAACAACTTGGCCCCATACATCCAACTGACCCTGTCCATGTAGAATGGGGGCTCAGTGAACATGGTTCCCATTGTAATTTATGCCAGAAGGGACCAGCAGGACCGGAGAGACCATTAGAATTTAGCTCTCACGCCTTTAATGATACTGAGAGCAGCTATTCAGACCTGGAGAAGGGTTTACTGTCCCTGGTGCGAGCATTGCAACGAGCAGAGCAGATAAGGAGAGAACAGAGCGTGATTGTTCGGGGCCCTTTTCGACTCCTAGATGTGGTCCGTAAAGGGACAGCACCGCCAGCTGGCATTGCCCAGAAACCCACAGTTCGAAAGTGGTATGCTTATTTAGAAGGCATTAATGATATCATGCCAGTCTCTGAAGGTAGTATCAAAGTATCCATGCTCCAGAAGGATAGAGATGGTGCCCTATTGTTCCAATCCCCACCAAACAGACCATCTCCAATCCAAGAAGCACCTCCTCTGAAAGCAGGCAGTGATCTTACAGGAGTGTGGTTTACTGGTGTGTCATCTCACCGTGAGAACAGTAAGTGGAAATACAAGGCCGTAGCACTGGAAGTAGCAACGGGGGAAAGAGCAATTGAAACAGGAGAAGGTAGGGCACAAGTAGGGGAACTCAGAGCCGTCCTACTAGCTGCACAACATGGAGCTACTTACATTTACACTGACTCATATGCTGTTTTTAAAGGAGCCACTGAATGGCTAGGACACTGGGCAGCCAATGATTGGCAGGTGAATAGAGTCCCGATCTGGGAGACAGACAGTTGGAAGCAACTGTTGGAAATAGGAGGACAGAGACCATTGCACATTGCTTGGGTAAAAGGCCACGATCGTTCAAACTCGATCACTGCTCAGTTCAACCAACAGGTAGATAGCCTCACGCGGCTACAACAAATTGACACTGTAGATGATGGTCGGGAATGGTTACATATTAAGCCTGGCCATACAGGCCGTGCTGATCTGTATCAGGAAGGTCTAGCCCGGGGGTGGCCTGTGTCGGTTAAGCTGTGCGAACAAGTAGTAACTGCCTGGTCACAATGTCGCCTACGACTCAGCAAAGATCATCCGAGTAAGGCGCCTCCCTTACACATGCGGGACAAGAAAATGTTGTGGCATTCATGGCAGATTGATTATATTGGGCCCTTGAGATCATCAGGTGGGAAAAGATATGTCCTAGTCGGAGTGGAGATTATCTCCAGCCTCAGTATGGCCACTGGCTTCAAATCAGCTGCTGGGGACAACACAGTGAAAGGCCTAAAAGGGTGGTTCAGCACACTTCCCCTTCCCGAGGAAATCCAAAGTGATAACGGTTCACACTTTACCGCTACAGTGGTACAAGATTGGGCCAAAGAAGAAGGGATTCGATGGGTATTTCATACTCCCTATTATCCTCAGGCTAATGGCATTGTTGAATGCACCAACGGATTGGTTAAGCGTTTTGCAAAAACTCATAAATCATAAGGGAAGGTGAAGAAGGCACCTTGCCCACCGAAATTCGAAAAGTAATATGGGATAACGCAATTGAGTTTGAGAGAAAATTTCAATCCTGGTGGTATCTGGTTAATTTCACCTACGATCCCACTGAGAGCAAAGCCACAGCTTTTGTCTTAACGATACGCAATGCCTCAGTATCCACCATATACCCAATCATCGCACTGGGGTTGAATCATCAAGGAGCTCTACTCTATCCAACACAGCACAGAGGTTGGGCACGACAAAATGAGACTAAATGGCAAACTGCTGATGTTGACGCATGCGTTTCACGAGACCAACAAGGATTCATTTGTGAGAGTAATACTCTCAAAGCACAAGACCTTTGTCTTGACACCAACCAGAATGCTTGTCACTTTGAGACACATCCCGATGAAACCCCAGAGACTGTGCTTGACTATATTGGGAAAGGGTGCGTTAGCATGAGGTCTCCCTGTAGTCTTGTATTATAGACGAGAAAGGCTTGAGACCATGGCCACTCTGGGTCTCTTTGACTACAAACAACAGGGAATAAAAAGGTGAAACTGAATAGCATCAATTCCATCTGCCAATTCGTCATTTTAGAATTTGGGCCTCCAAATAGCCATACATCATAAAAGTAGTATTATTGCCAGGTTCAATGTCAGGATTCCCTGGAGACATTCAAAGGTAGCGTAGGCCAATCCTACAGCTCATCCAAGGTTCCTGTAAGACATAAAGGAAAAGAAAATCTGCTCGGTCTTATTCGACCGACGGGGTTAAAAAGAAGGTGCGGTCCACCGGGTGCTGATCCGGTGTATCTTCCCTGAACAATCCTTGGCTTCCCATGCATAGGGATTTTTGGGAGTAGCTAGCACCATTGGCACCGTCCCATTTTGAGGCATTTTCACTAACACAGGTAGTCCAGGGTGAAATCTTCCGGGGTATTTTCCCGGTTCATTGGCAGCCTTTGGCGAGATAATATTGGCAGGTACACAGAAAGCTTTCATTTTAGGACAGCCGTCTCCACTCCATTTGTTATTTAGTTGATAGATGGCATCATCCAATCGCAAATGCCAACCAGGTTCATGACTTTTTGCAAAACGCTTAACCAATCTATTGGTGCGTTCAACAATGCCATTAGCCTGGGGATAACAGGGAGTATGAAATACCCATCGAATCCCTTCTTCCTTGGCCCAATCTTGTACCACCGAAGCCGTAAAGTGTGAAACGTTATCACTCTGGATTTCGTCGGGAAGGGGAAGTGTGCTGAACCACCCTGTTAGGCCTTTCACTGTGTTGTCCCTCGTAGCTGGTTTGAAACTGCTGGCCATACTGAGGCTGGAGATAATCTCCACTCCTACCAGGACATATCTTTTCCCACCTGATGATCTCAAGGGCCCAATATAATCAAGCTGCCATGAATGCCACAACGCTTTCTTGTCCCGCATGTGTAAGGGAGGCGCCTTACTCGGATGATCTTTGCTGAGTCGTAGGCGACATTGTGAACAGGCAGTTACTATTTGTTCGCACAGCTTAACTGACACAAGCCACCCACCTTCCCGATACAGGTCAGGACGGCCTGTGCGGCCACGTTTAACATGTAACGATTCAAGTAAGCGTTCCCATTCCCGACCATCATCTACAATGTCAATTTGTTGCAGCCGCGTGAGGCCATCTACCTGTTGGTTGAACTGAGCAGTGATCGAGTTTGAACGATCGTGGCCTTTTACCCAAGCAATGTGCAATGGTCTCTGTCCTCCTATTTCCAACAGTTGCTTCCAATTATCTGTCTCCCAAACTGGGACTCTATTCACCTGCCAATCGTTGGCTGCCCAGTGTCCTAGCCATTCAGTGGCTCCTTTAAGAACAGCATATGAGTCAGTGTAAATGTAAGTAGCTCCATGTTGTGCAGCTAGTAGGACAGCTCT
>NW_026529770.1:7500-48806 GCF_028500815.1 Rissa tridactyla | reverse complement strand
CCTGCAAAGCATTTTCCGGTAGGGCCGCGGCTCTGGCAACAGCTCCCACGCCCGAAGAGCCAGGAGGGAAAGCCGTGCCTCGTTGGAAACCCCTTTAGCAGCCGCTCGCGTGGCCCCTCAGCCCGTGGGGCTACGGGCTTTCCGGCGGCCGTCAGCCTTGGCGACACCGGGGCCCACGTGGCGCGGCCGCGCCAGCCTGCAAAGCATTTTCCGGTAGGCCCGCAGCTCTGGCGACAGCTCCCACGCCCGAAGAGCCAGGAGGGAAAGCCGTGCCTCCTTGGAAAGCTCTTTGGCAGCCGCTCGCGTGGCCCCACAGCCCGTGGGGCTGCGGGCTTTCTGGCGGCCGTCAGCCTCGGCGACACCGGGGCCCACGTGGCGCGGCCGCGCCAGCCTGCAAAGCATTTTCCGGTAGGCCCGCGGCTCTGGCGACAGCTCCCACGCCCGAAGAGCCAGGAGGGAAAGCCGTGCCTCGTTGGAAAGCTCTTTGGCAGCCGCTCGCGTGGCCCCACAGCCCGTGGGGCTGCGGGCTTTCCGGCGGCCGTCAACCTCGGCGACACCGGTGCCCACGTGGCGCCGCCACGCCAGCCTGCGAAGCATTTTCCGTTAGGGCCACGGTTCTGGCAACAGCTCCCACGCCCGAAGAGCCAGGAGGGGAAAGCCGTGCCTCCTTGGAAAGCTCTTTGGCAGCCGCTCGCGTGGCCCCACAGCCCGTGGGGCTGCGGGCTTTCCGGCGGCCATCAGCCTCGGCGACACCCGCGACCACGTGGCGCCTCCGCGAAAGCCTGCGAAGCATTTTCCGGTAGGGCCGCGGCTCTGGCGACTGCTCCCACGCCCGAAGAGCCAGGAGGGAAAGCCGTGCCTCCTTGGAAAGCTCTTTGGCAGCCGCTCGCGTGGCCCCACAGCCCGTGGGGCTGCGGGCTTTCCGGCGGAAGTCAGCCTCCCCGCCACCGGCGCCCACGTGGCGCGGCCGCGCCAGCCTGCGAAGCATTTTCCGGTAGGGCCGTGGCTCTGGCGACAGCTCCCACGCCCGAAGAGCCAGGAGGGAAAGCCGTGCCTCCTTGGAGAGCTCTTTGGCAGCCGCTCGCGTGGCCCCACGGCCCGTTGGGCCGCGGGCTTTCCGGCGGCCGTCAGATTCGGCGACACCGGCGCCCACGTGGCGCCGCCGTGCCAGACTGCGAAGCATTTTCCGGTAGGGCCGCGGCTCTGGCGACAGCTCCCACGCCCGAAGAGCCAGGAGGGAAAGCCGTGCCTCGTTGGAAAGCTCTTTGGCAGCCGCTCGTGTGGCCCCACAGCCCGTGGGGCTGCGGGCTTTCCGGCGGCCGTCAGCCTCGACGACACCGTCACCCACGTGGCGCCGCTGCGCCAGACTGCGAAGCAGTTTCCGGTAGGGCCGCGGCTCTGGCGACAGCTCCCAAGCCCGAAGAGCCAGGAGGGAAAGCCGTGCCTCCTTGGAAAGCTCTTTGGCAGCCGCTCGCGTGGCCCCACAGCCCATGGGGCTGCGGAGTTTCCGGCGGCCGTCAGATTCGGCGACACCGGCGCCCACGTGGCGCCGCCGCGCCAGACTGCGAAGCATTTTCCGGTAGTGCCACGGCTCTGGCGACAGCTCCCACGCCTGAAGAGCCAGGAGGGAAAGCCGTGCCTCGTTGGAAAGCTCTTTGGCAGCCGCTCGCGTGGCCCCACAGCCCGTGGGGCTGCAGGCTTTCCGGGCCGCTGTCAGCCTCGGCGACACCGGCGCCCACGTGGCGCCGCCGCGCCAGCCTGCGAAGCATTTTCCGTAGGCCCGCGGCTCTGGCGACAGCTCCACGCCCGAAGAGCCAGGAGGGAAAGCCGTGCCTCGTTGGAAAGCTCTTTGGCAGCCGCTCGCGTGGCCCCACAGCCCGTGGGGCTGCGGGCTTTCCGGCGGCCATCAGCCTAGGCGACACCGGCGCCCACGTGGCGCCGCCGCACCAGCCTGCGAAGCATTTTCTGGTAGGGCCACGGTTCTGGCGACAGCTCCCACGCCCGAAGAGCCAGGAGGGAAAGCCGTGCCTCATTGGAAAGCTCTTTGGCAGCCGCTCGCGTGGCCCCACAGCCCGTGGGGCTGCGGGCTTTCCGGCAGCCGTCAGCCTCCCCGCCACCGGCGCCCACGTGGCGCCGCCGCGCCAGCCTGCGAAGCATTTTCCGGTAGGGCCGCGGCTCTGGCGACAGCTCCCACGCCCGAAGAGCCAGGAGGGAAAGCCGTGCCTCCTTGGAAAGCTCTTTAGCAGCCGCTCGCGTGGCCCCACAGCCCGTGGGGCTGCGGGCTTTCCGGCGGCCATCAACCTCGATGGCACCGGCGACCACTTTTCGCCGCCACGCCAGCCTGCGAAGCATTTTCCGGTAGGCCCGCGGCTCTGGCGACAGCTCCCACGCCCGAAGAGCCAGGAGGGAAAGCCGTGCCTCCTTGGAAAGCTCTTTGGCAGCCGCTCGCGTGGCCCCACAGCCCGTGGGGCTGCGGGCTTTCCATCGGCCATCAACCTCGGCGACACCGGCGCCCACGTGGCGCCGCCGCGCCAGCCTGCGAAGCATTTTCCGGTAGGGCCACGGCTCTGGCGACAGCTCCCACACCCGAAGAGCCAGGAGGGAAAGCCGTGCCTCCTTGGAAAGCTCATTGGCAGCCGCTCGCGAGGCCCAACAGCCCGTGGGGCTGCGGGCTTTCCAGCGGCCATCAACCTCAGCGACACCGGCGCCCACGTGGCGCCGCCGCGCCAGCCTGCGAAGCATTTTCCGGTAGGGCCGCGGCTCTGGCGACAGCTCCCACGCCCGAAGAGCCAGGAGGGAAAGCCGTGCCTCGTTGGAAAGCTCTTTGGCAGCCGCTCGCGTGGCCCCACAGCCCGTGGGGCTGCGGGCTTTCCGGCGGCCGTCAGCCTCGGCGACACCTGCGACGTTTCGCCGCCACGCCAGCCTGCGAAGCATTTTCCGGTAGGGCCGCGGCTCTGGCGACAGCTCCCACGCCCGAAGAGGCAGGAGGGAAAGCCGTGCCTCCTTGGAAAGCTCTTTGACAGCCTCTCGCGTGGACCCACATCCCGTGGGGCTGCGGGCTTTCCGGTGGCCGTCAGCCTCGGCGACACCTGCGACCACGTGTAGTCGCCACGCCAGCCTGCGAAGCATTTTCCGTTAGGGCCATGGTTCTGGCGACAGCTCCCACGCCCGAAGAGCCAGGAGGGAAAGCCCTGCCTCATTGGAAAGCTCTTTGGCAGCCGCTCGCGTGGCCCCACAGCCCGTGGGGCTGCGGGCTTTCCGGCGGCCATCAGCCTCGGCGACACCTGCGACCACGTTTCGCCGCCACGCCAGCCTGCGAAGAATTTTCCGGTAGGGCCGCGGCTCTGGCGACAGCTCCCACGCCCGAAGAGCCAGGAGGGAAAGCCCTGCCTCATTGGAAAGCTCTTTGGCAGCCGCTCGCGTGGCCCCACAGCCCGTGGGGCTGCGGGCTTTCCGGCGGCCGTCAGCCTCGGCGACACCGGCGCCCACGTGGCGCCGCCGCGCCAGCCTGCAAAGCATTTTCCGGTAGGGCCGCGGCTCTGGTGACAGCTCCCACGCCCGAAGAGCCAGGAGGGAAAGCCGTGCCTCGTTCGAAAGCTCTTTGGCAGCCGCTCGCGTGGCCCCACAGCCCGTGGGGCTGCGGGCTTTCCGGCGGCCGTCAGCCTCGGCGACACCGGGGCCCACGTGGCTCGGCCGCGCCAGCCTGCAAAGCATTTTCCGGTAGGCCCGCGGCTCTGGCGACAGCTCCCACGCCCGAAGAGCCAGGAGGGAAAGCCGTGCCTCGTTGGAAAGCTCTTTGGCAGCCGCTCGCGTGGCCCCACAGCCCGTGGGGCTGCGGGCTTTCCGGCGGCCGTCAGCCTCGGCGACACCGGCGCCCACGTGGCGCCGCCGCGCCAGCCTGCGAAGCATTTTCCGGTAGGGCCGCAGCTCTGGCGACAGCTCCCACGCCCGAAGAGCCAGGAGGGAAAGCCGTGCCTCGTTGGAAAGCTCTTTGGCAGCCGCTCGCGTGGCCCCACAACCCGTGGGGCTGCGGGCTTTCCGGCGGCCGTCAACCTCGGCGACACCGGTGCCCACGTGGCGCCGCCACGCCAGCCTGCGAAGCATTTTCCGTTAGGGCCACGGTTCTGGCGACAGCTCCCACGCCCGAAGAGCCAGGAGGGAAAGCCGTGCCTCCTTGGAAAGCTCTTTGGCAGCCGCTCGCGTGGCCCCACAGCCCGTGGGGCTGCGGGCTTTCCGGCAGCCGTCAGCCTCCCCGCCACCGGCGACCACGTTTCTCCGCCACGCCAGCCTGCGAAGCATTTTCCGGTAGGGCCGCGGCTCTGGCGACAGCTCCCACGCCTGAAGAGCCAGGAGGGAAAGCCGTGCCTCCTTGGAAAGCTCTTTGGCAGCCGCTCACGAGGCCCCACAGCCCGTGGGGCTGCGGGCTTTCCATCGGCCATCAACCTCGGCGACACCGGCGCCCACGTGGCGCCGCCGCGCCAGCCTGCGAAGCATTTTCCGGTAGGGCCGTGGCTCTGGCGACAGCTCCCACGCCCGAAGAGCCAGGAGGGAAAGCCGTGCCTCCTTGGAAAGCTCTTTGGCAGCCGCTCGCGTGGCCCCACAGCCCGTGGGACTGCGGGCTTTCCGGCGGCCATCAGCCTCGGCGACACCGGCGCCCACGTGGCGCGGCCGCGCCAGCCTGCGAAGCATTTTCCGGTAGGGCCGCGGCTCTGGCGACAGCTCCCACGCCCGAAGAGCCAGGAGGAAAAGCCGTGCCTCGTTCGAAAGCTCTTTGGCAGCCGCTCGCGTGGCCCCACAGCCCGTGGGGCTGCGGGCTTTCCGGCGGCCGTCAGCCTCGGCGACACCGGCGCACACATGGCGCCGCCGCGCCAGCCTGCAAAGCATTTTCCGGTAGGGCTACGGCTCTGGCGACAGCTCCCACACCCGAAGAGCCAGGAGGGAAAGCCGTGCCTCCTTGGAAAGCTCATTGGCAGCCGCTCGCGAGGCCCCACAGCCCGTGGGGCTGCGGGCTTTCCGGCGGCCGTCAGCCTCGGCGACACCGGCGCGCACGTGGCGCCGCCGCGCCAGCCTGCGAAGCATTTTCCGGTAGGGCCGCGGCTCTGGCGACAGCTCCCACGCCCGAAGAGCCAGGAGGGAAAGCCGTGCCTCGTTGGAAAGCTCTTTGGCAGCCGCTCGCGTGGCCCCACAGCCCGTGGGGCTGCGGGCTTTCCGGCGGAAGTCAGCCTCCCCGCCACCGGCGCCCACGTGGCGCCGCCGCGCCAGCCTGCGAAGCATTTTCCGTTAGGGCCACGGTTCTGGCTACAGCTCCCACGCCCGAAGAACCAGGAGGGAAAGCCCTGCCTCATTGGAAAGCTCTTTGGCAGCCGCTCGCGTGGCCCCGCAGCCCGTGGGGCCGCGGGGTTTCCGGCGGCCGTCAGCCTCGGCGACACTGGCGCCCACGTGGCGCCGCCGCGCCAGCCTGCGAAGCATTTTCCGTTAGGGCCACGGTTCTGGCGACAGCTCCCACGCCCGAAGAGCCAGGAGGGAAAGCCGTGCCTCATTGGAAAGCTCTTTGGCAGCCGCTCGCGTGGCCCCACAGCCCGTGGGGCTGCGGGCTTTCCGGCGGCCGTCAGCCTCGGCGACACCGGCGCCCACGTGGCGCCGCCGCGCCAGACTGCTAAGCAGTTTCCGGTAGGGCCGCGGCTCTGGCGACAGCTCCCACGCCCGAAGAGCCAGGAGGGAAAGCCGTGCCTCCTTGGAAAGCTCTTTGGCAGCCGCTCGCGTGGCCCCACAGCCCGTGGGGCTGCGGGCTTTCCGCCGGCCGTCAGCCTCGGCGACACCGGCGCCCACGTGGCGCCGCCGCGCCAGCCTGCAAAGCATTTTCCGGTAGGGCCGCGGCTCTGGCAACAGCTCCCACGCCCGAAGAGCCAGGAGGGAAAGCCGTGCCTCGTTGGAAACCCCTTTAGCAGCCGCTCGCGTGGCCCCTCAGCCCGTGGGGCTACGGGCTTTCCGGCGGCCGTCAGCCTTGGCGACACCGGGGCCCACGTGGCGCGGCCGCGCCAGCCTGCGAAGCATTTTCCGGTAGGCCCGCAGCTCTGGCGACAGCTCCCACGCCCGAAGAGCCAGGAGGGAAAGCCGTGCCTCCTTGGAAAGCTCTTTGGCAGCCGCTCGCGTGGCCCCACAGCCCGTGGGGCTGCGGGCTTTCCGGCGGCCGTCAGCCTCGGCGACACCGGGGCCCACGTGGCGCGGGCCGCGCCAGCCTGCAAAGCATTTTCCGGTAGGGCCGCGGCTCTGGCGACAGCTCCCACGCCCGAAGAGCCAGGAGGGAAAGCCCTGCCTCCTTGGAAAGCTCTTTGGCAGCCGCTCGCGTGGCCCCACAGCCCGTGGGGCTGCGGGCTTTCTGGCGGCCGTCAGCATCGGCGACACCGGCGCCCACGTGGCACCGCCGCGCCAGACTGCGAAGCATTTTCCGGTAGGGCCGCGGCTCTGGCGACAGCTCCCACGCCCGAAGAGCCAGGAGGGAAAGCCGTGCCTCCTTGGAAAGCTCTTTGGCAGCCGCTCACGTGGCCCCACAGCCCGTGGGCCTGCGGGCTTTCCGGCGGCCGTCAGCCTCGGCAACACCGGCGCCCACGTGGCGCCCGCGCGCCAGCCTGCGAAGCATTTTCCGGTAGGGCCGCGGCTCTGGTGACAGCTCCCACGCCCGAAGAGCCAGGAGGGAAAGCCGTGCCTCGTTGGAAAGCTCTTTGGCAGCCGCTCGCGTGGCCCCACAGCCCGTGGGGCTGCGGGCTTTCCGGCGGCCGTCAGCCTCGGCGACACCGGCGCACACGTGGCGCCGCCGCGCCAGCCTGCAAAGCATTTTCCGGTAGGGCCACGGCTCTGGCGACAGCTCCAACGCCCGAAGAGCCAGGAGGGAAAGCCGTGCCTCCTTGGAAAGCTCATTGGCAGCCGCTCGCGAGGCCCCACATCCCATGGGGCTGCGGGCTTTCCAGCGGCCATCAACCTCGGCGACACCGGCGCCCACGTGGCGCCGCCGCGCCAGCCTGCGAAGCATTTTCCGGTAGGGCCGCGGCTCTGGCGACAGCTCCCACGCCCGAAGAGCCAGGAGGGAAAGCCGTGCCTCCTTGGAAAGCTCTTTGGCAGCCGCTCGCGTGGCCCCGCAGCCCGTGGGGCCGCGGGGTTTCCGGCGGCCGTCAGCCTCGGCGACACTGGCGCCCACGTGGCGCCGCCGCGCCAGCCTGCGAAGCATTTTCCGTTAGGGCCACGGTTCTGGCGACAGCTCCCACGCCCGAAGAGCCAGGAGGGAAAGCCGTGCCTCATTGGAAAGCTCTTTGGCAGCCGCTCGCGTGGCCCCACAGCCCGTGGGGCTGCGGGCTTTCCGGCGGCCGTCAGCCTCGGCGACACCGGCGCCCACGTGGCGCCGCCGCGCCAGACTGCTAAGCAGTTTCCGGTAGGGCCGCGGCTCTGGCGACAGCTCCCACGCCCGAAGAGCCAGGAGGGAAAGCCGTGCCTCCTTGGAAAGCTCTTTGGCAGCCGCTCGCGTGGCCCCACAGCCCGTGGGGCTGCGGGCTTTCCGCCGGCCGTCAGCCTCGGCGACACCGGCGCCCACGTGGCGCCGCCGCGCCAGCCTGCAAAGCATTTTCCGGTAGGGCCGCGGCTCTGGCAACAGCTCCCACGCCCGAAGAGCCAGGAGGGAAAGCCGTGCCTCGTTGGAAACCCCTTTAGCAGCCGCTCGCGTGGCCCCTCAGCCCGTGGGGCTACGGGCTTTCCGGCGGCCGTCAGCCTTGGCGACACCGGGGCCCACGTGGCGCGGCCGCGCCAGCCTGCGAAGCATTTTCCGGTAGGCCCGCAGCTCTGGCGACAGCTCCCACGCCCGAAGAGCCAGGAGGGAAAGCCGTGCCTCCTTGGAAAGCTCTTTGGCAGCCGCTCGCGTGGCCCCACAGCCCGTGGGGCTGCGGGCTTTCCGGCGGCCGTCAGCCTCGGCGACACCGGGGCCCACGTGGCGCGGCCGCGCCAGCCTGCAAAGCATTTTCCGGTAGGCCCGCGGCTCTGGCGACAGCTCCCACGCCCGAAGAGCCAGGAGGGAAAGCCGTGCCTCCTTGGAAACCTCTTTGGCAGCCGCTCGCATGGCCCCACAGCCCGTGGGGCTGCGGGCTTTCTGGCGGCCGTCAGCCTCGGCGACACCGGCGCCCACGTGGCGCCGCCGCGCCAGCCTGCGAAGCATTTTCCGGTAGGGCCGCGGCTCTGGCGACAGCTCCCACGCCCGAAGAGCCAGGAGGGAAAGCCCTGCCTCCTTGGAAAGCTCTTTGGCAGCCGCTCGCGTGGCCCCACAGCCCGTGGGGCTGCGGGCTTTCTGGCGGCCGTCAGCATCGGCGACACCGGCGCCCACGTGGCACCGCCGCGCCAGACTGCGAAGCATTTTCCGGTAGGGCCGCGGCTCTGGCGACAGCTCCCACGCCCGAAGAGCCAGGAGGGAAAGCCGTGCCTCCTTGGAAAGCTCTTTGGCAGCCGCTCACGTGGCCCCACAGCCCGTGGGCCTGCGGGCTTTCCGGCGGCCGTCAGCCTCGGCAACACCGGCGCCCACGTGGCGCCCGCGCGCCAGCCTGCGAAGCATTTTCCGGTAGGGCCGCGGCTCTGGTGACAGCTCCCACGCCCGAAGAGCCAGGAGGGAAAGCCGTGCCTCGTTGGAAAGCTCTTTGGCAGCCGCTCGCGTGGCCCCACAGCCCGTGGGGCTGCGGGCTTTCCGGCGGCCGTCAGCCTCGGCGACACCGGCGCACACGTGGCGCCGCCGCGCCAGCCTGCAAAGCATTTTCCGGTAGGGCCACGGCTCTGGCGACAGCTCCCACGCCCGAAGAGCCAGGAGGGAAAGCCGTGCCTCCTTGGAAAGCTCATTGGCAGCCGCTCGCGAGGCCCCACATCCCATGGGGCTGCGGGCTTTCCAGCGGCCATCAACCTCGGCGACACCGGCGCCCACGTGGCGCCGCCGCGCCAGCCTGCGAAGCATTTTCCGGTAGGGCCGCGGCTCTGGCGACAGCTCCCACGCCCGAAGAGCCAGGAGGGAAAGCCGTGCCTCCTTGGAAAGCTCTTTGGCAGCCGCTCGCGTGGCCCCACAGCCCGTGGGGCTGCGGGCTTTCCGCCGGCCGTCAGCCTCGGCGACACCGGCGCCCACGTGGCGCCGCCGCGCGAGCCTGCAAAGAATTTTCCGGTAGGGCCGCGGCTCTGGCGACAGCTCCCACGCCCGAAGAGCCAGGAGGGAAAGCCGTGCCTCCTTGGAAAGCTCTTTGGCAGCCGCTCGCGTGGCCCCACAGCCCGTGGGGCCGCGAGCTTTCCGGCGCCCGTCGATTCGGCGACACCGGCGCCCACGTGGCGCCGCCGCGCCAGCCTGCAAAGCATTTTCCGGTAGGGCCGCGGCTCTGGCAACAGCTCCCACGCCCGAAGAGCCAGGAGGGAAAGCCGTGCCTCCTTGGAAACCTCTTTGGCAGCCGCTCGCGTGGCCCCACAGCCCGTGGGGCTGCGGGCTTTCCGGCGGCCGTCAACCTCGGCGACACCGGTGCCCACGTGGCGCCGCCACACCAGCCTGCGAAGCATTTTCCGTTAGGGCCACGGTTCTGGCAACAGCTCCCACGCCCGAAGAGCCAGGAGGGAAAGCCGTGCCTCCTTGGAAAGCTCTTTGGCAGCCGCTCGCGTGGCCCCACAGCCCGTGGGGCTGCGGGCTTTCCGGCGGCCATCAGCCTCGGCGACACCCGCGACCACGTGGCGCCTCCGCGAAAGCCTGCGAAGCATTTTCCGGTAGGGCCGCGGCTCTGGCGACTGCTCCCACGCCCGAAGAGCCAGGAGGGAAAGCCGTGCCTCCTTGGAAAGCTCTTTGGCAGCCGCTCGCGTGGCCCCACAGCCCGTGGGGCTGCGGGCTTTCCGGCGGAAGTCAGCCTCCCCGCCACCGGCGCCCACGTGGCGCGGCCGCGCCAGCCTGCGAAGCATTTTCCGGTAGGGCCGTGGCTCTGGCGACAGCTCCCACGCCCGAAGAGCCAGGAGGGAAAGCCGTGCCTCCTTGGAGAGCTCTTTGGCAGCCGCTCGCGTGGCCCCACGGCCCGTTGGGCCGCGGGCTTTCCGGCGGCCGTCAGATTCGGCGACACCGGCGCCCACGTGGCGCCGCCGTGCCAGACTGCGAAGCATTTTCCGGTAGGGCCGCGGCTCTGGCGACAGCTCCCACGCCCGAAGAGCCAGGAGGGAAAGCCGTGCCTCGTTGGAAAGCTCTTTGGCAGCCGCTCGCGTGGCCCCACAGCCCGTGGGGCTGCGGGCTTTCCGGCGGCCGTCAGCCTCGACGACACCGTCACCCACGTGGCGCCGCTGCGCCAGACTGCGAAGCAGTTTCCGGTAGGGCCGCGGCTCTGGCGACAGCTCCCAAGCCCGAAGAGCCAGGAGGGAAAGCCGTGCCTCCTTGGAAAGCTCTTTGGCAGCCGCTCGCGTGGCCCCACAGCCCATGGGGCTGCGGAGTTTCCGGCGGCCGTCAGATTCGGCGACACCGGCGCCCACGTGGCGCGGCCACGCCAGCCTGCGAAGCAGTTTCCGGTAGGGCCACGGCTCTGGTGACAGCTCCCACGCCCGACGAGCCAGGAGGGAAAGCCGTGCCTCCTTGGAAAGCTCTTTGGCAGCCGCTCGCGTGGCCCCACAGCCCGTGGGGCTGCGGGCTTTCCGGCAGCCGTCAGCCTCGGCGACACCGGCGCCCACGTGGCGCCGCCGCGCCAGCCTGCGAAGCATTTTCCGGTAGGGCCGCGGCTCTGGTGACAGCTCCCACGCCCGAAGAGCCAGGAGGGAAAGCCGTGCCTCGTTGGAAAGCTCTTTGGCAGCCGCTCGCGTGGCCCCACAGCCCGTGGGGCTGCGGGCTTTCCGGCGGCCGTCAGCCTCGGCGACACCTGCGACCACGTTTCGCCGCCACGCCAGCCTGCGAAGCATTTTCCGGTAGGGCCACAGCTCTGGCGACAGCTCCCACGCCCGAAGAGCCAGGAGGGAAAGCCGTGCCTCCTTGGAAAGCTCTTTGGCAGCCGCTCGCGTGGCCCCACAGCCCGTGGGGCTGCGGGCTTTCCGGCGGCCGTCAGCCTCGGCGACACCGGCGCCCACGTGGCGCCGCCGCGCCAGACTGCGAAGCAGTTTCCGGTAGGGCCGCGGCTCTGGCGACAGCTCCCACGCCCGAAGAGCCAGGAGGGAAAGCCGTGCCTCCTTGGAAAGCTCTTTGGCAGCCGCTCGCGTGGCCCCACAGCCCGTGGGGCTGCGGGCTTTCCGCCGGCCGTCAGCCTCGGCGACACCGGCGCCCACGTGGCGCCGCCGCGCCAGCCTGCAAAGCATTTTCCGGTAGGGCCGCGGCTCTGGCAACAGCTCCCACGCCCGAAGAGCCAGGAGGGAAAGCCGTGCCTCGTTGGAAACCCCTTTAGCAGCCGCTCGCGTGGCCCCTCAGCCCGTGGGGCTACGGGATTTCCGGCGGCCGTCAGCCTTGGCGACACCGGGGCCCACGTGGCGCGGCCGCGCCAGCCTGCGAAGCATTTTCCGGTAGGCCCGCAGCTCTGGCGACAGCTCCCACGCCCGAAGAGCCAGGAGGGAAAGCCGTGCCTCCTTGGAAAGCTCTTTGGCAGCCGCTCGCGTGGCCCCACAGCCCGTGGGGCTGCGGGCTTTCCGGCGGCCGTCAGCCTCGGCGACACCGGGGCCCACGTGGCGCGGCCGCGCCAGACTGCAAAGCATTTTCCGGTAGGCCCGCGGCTCTGGCGACAGCTCCCACGCCCGAAGAGCCAGGAGGGAAAGCCGTGCCTCCTTGGAAACCTCTTTGGCAGCCGCTCGCGTGGCCCCACAGCCCGTGGGGCTGCGGGCTTTCCGGCTGCCGTCAGCCTCGGCGACACCGGCGCCCACGTGGCGCCGCCGCGCCAGCCTGCGAAGCATTTTCCGGTAGGGCCGCGGCTCTGGCGACAGCTCCCACGCCCGAAGAGCCAGGAGGGAAAGCCGTGCCTCGTTGGAAAGCTCTTTGGCAGCCGCTCGCGTGGCCCCACAGCCCGTGGGGCTGCGGGCTTTCCGGCGGCCGTCAACCTCGGCGACACCGGTGCCCACGTGGCGCCGCCACGCCAGCCTGCGAAGCATTTTCCGTTAGGGCCACGGTTCTGGCAACAGCTCCCACGCCCGAAGAGCCAGGAGGGAAAGCCGTGCCTCCTTGGAAAGCTCTTTGGCAGCCGCTCGCGTGGCCCCACATCCCGTGGGGCTGCGGGCTTTCTGGCGGCCGTCAGCATCGGCGACACCAGCGCCCACGTGGCACCGCCGCGCCAGACTGCGAAGCATTTTCCGGTAGGGCCGCGGCTCTGGCGACAGCTCCCACGCCCGAAGAGCCAGGAGGGAAAGCCGTGCCTCCTTGGAAAGCTCTTTGGCAGCCGCTCACGTGGCCCCACAGCCCGTGGGCCTGCGGGCTTTCCGGCGGCCGTCAGCCTCGGCGACACCGGGGCCCACGTGGCGCCCCGCGCGCCAGCCTGCGAAGCATTTTCCGGTAGGGCCGCGGCTCTGGTGACAGCTCCCACGCCCGAAGAGCCAGGAGGGAAAGCCGTGCCTCGTTGGAAACCCCTTTAGCAGCCGCTCGCGTGGCCCCTCAGCCCGTGGGGCTACGGGATTTCCGGCGGCCGTCAGCCTCGGCGACACCGGGGCCCACGTGGCGCGGCCGCGCCAGCCTGCGAAGCATTTTCCGGTAGGGCCGCGGCTCTGGCGACAGCTCCCACGCCCGAAGAGCCAGGAGGGAAAGCCGTGCCTCGTTGGAAAGCTCTTTGGCAGCCGCTCGCGTGGCCCCACAGCCCGTGGGGCTGCGGGCTTTCCGGCGGCCGTCAACCTCGGCGACACCGGTGCCCACGTGGCGCCGCCACGCCAGCCTGCGAAGCATTTTCCGTTAGGGCCACGGTTCTGGCAACAGCTCCCACGCCCGAAGAGCCAGGAGGGAAAGCCGTGCCTCCTTGGAAAGCTCTTTGGCAGCCGCTCGCGTGGCCCCACATCCCGTGGGGCTGCGGGCTTTCTGGCGGCCGTCAGCATCGGCGACACCGGCGCCCACGTGGCACCGCCGCGCCAGACTGCGAAGCATTTTCCGGTAGGGCCGCGGCTCTGGCGACAGCTCCCACGCCCGAAGAGCCAGGAGGGAAAGCCGTGCCTCCTTGGAAAGCTCTTTGGCAGCCGCTCACGTGGCCCCACAGCCCGTGGGCCTGCGGGCTTTCCGGCGGCCGTCAGCCTCGGCAACACCGGCGCCCACGTGGCGCCCGCGCGCCAGCCTGCGAAGCATTTTCCGGTAGGGCCGCGGCTCTGGTGACAGCTCCCACGCCCGAAGAGCCAGGAGGGAAAGCCGTGCCTCGTTGGAAACCCCTTTAGCAGCCGCTCGCGTGGCCCCTCAGCCCGTGGGGCTACGGGATTTCCGGCGGCCGTCAGCCTTGGCGACACCGGGGCCCACGTGGCGCGGCCGCGCCAGCCTGCGAAGCATTTTCCGGTAGGCCCGCAGCTCTGGCGACAGCTCCCACGCCCGAAGAGCCAGGAGGGAAAGCCGTGCCTCCTTGGAAAGCTCTTTGGCAGCCGCTCGCGTGGCCCCACAGCCCGTGGGGCTGCGGGCTTTCCGGCGGCCGTCAGCCTTGGCGACACCGGGGCCCACGTGGCGCGGCCGCGCCAGACTGCAAAGCATTTTCCGGTAGGCCCGCGGCTCTGGCGACAGCTCCCACGCCCGAAGAGCCAGGAGGGAAAGCCGTGCCTCCTTGGAAACCTCTTTGGCAGCCGCTCGCGTGGCCCCACAGCCCGTGGGGCTGCGGGCTTTCCGGCGGCCGTCAGCCTCGGCGACACCGGCGCCCACGTGGCGCCGCCGCGCCAGCCTGCGAAGCATTTTCCGGTAGGGCCGCGGCTCTGGCGACAGCTCCCACGCCCGAAGAGCCAGGAGGGAAAGCCGTGCCTCGTTGGAAAGCTCTTTGGCAGCCGCTCGCGTGGCCCCACAGCCCGTGGGGCTGCGGGCTTTCCGGCGGCCGTCAACCTCGGCGACACCGGTGCCCACGTGGCGCCGCCACGCCAGCCTGCGAAGCATTTTCCGTTAGGGCCACGGTTCTGGCAACAGCTCCCACGCCCGAAGAGCCAGGAGGGAAAGCCGTGCCTCCTTGGAAAGCTCTTTGGCAGCCGCTCGCGTGGCCCCACATCCCGTGGGGCTGCGGGCTTTCTGGCGGCCGTCAGCATCGGCGACACCGGCGCCCACGTGGCACCGCCGCGCCAGACTGCGAAGCATTTTCCGGTAGGGCCGCGGCTCTGGCGACAGCTCCCACGCCCGAAGAGCCAGGAGGGAAAGCCGTGCCTCCTTGGAAAGCTCTTTGGCAGCCGCTCACGTGGCCCCACAGCCCGTGGGCCTGCGGGCTTTCCGGCGGCCGTCAGCCTCGGCAACACCGGCGCCCACGTGGCGCCCGCGCGCCAGCCTGCGAAGCATTTTCCGGTAGGGCCGCGGCTCTGGTGACAGCTCCCACGCCCGAAGAGCCAGGAGGGAAAGCCGTGCCTCGTTGGAAAGCTCTTTGGCAGCCGCTCGCGTGGCCCCACAGCCCGTGGGGCTGCGGGCTTTCCGGCGGCCGTCAGCCTCGGCGACACCGGCGCACACGTGGCGCCGCCGCGCCAGCCTGCAAAGCATTTTCCGGTAGGGCCACGGCTCTGGCGACAGCTCCCACGCCCGAAGAGCCAGGAGGGAAAGCCGTGCCTCCTTGGAAAGCTCATTGGCAGCCGCTCGCGAGGCCCCACAGCCCGTGGGGCTGCGGGCTTTCCAGCGGCCATCAACCTCGGCGACACCGGCGCCCACGTGGCGCCGCCGCGCCAGCCTGCGAAGCATTTTCCGGTAGGGCCGCGGCTCTGGCGACAGCTCCCACGCCCGAAGAGCCAGGAGGGAAAGCCGTGCCTCTTTGGAAAGCTCTTTGGCAGCCGCTCGCGTGGCCCCACAGCCCGTGGGGCTGCGGGCTTTCCGGCGGCCGTCACCCTTGGCGACACCGGCGCCCACGTGGCGCCGCCGCGCCAGCCTGCGAAGCATTTTCCGGTAGGGCCGTGGCTCTGGCGACAGCTCCCACGCCCGAAGAGCCAGGAGGGAAAGCCGTGCCTCGTTGGAAAGCTCTTTGGCAGCCGCTCGCGTGGACCCACAGCCCGTGGGGCTGCGGGCTTTCCGGCGGCCGTCAGCCTTGGCGACACCTGCGACCACGTGTCGCCGCCACACCAGCCTGCGAAGCATTTTCCGGTAGGGCCACGGTTCTGGCGACAGCTCCCACGCCCGAAGAGCCAGGAGGGAAAGCCGTGCCTCCTTGGATAGCTCTTTGGCAGCCACTCGCGTGGCCCCACAGCCCGTGGGGCTGCGGGGTTTCCGGCGGCCGTCAGCCTCGGCGGCACCGGCGCCCACGTGGCGCCGCCGCGCCAGACTGCAAAGCATTTTCCGGTAGGGCCGCGGCTCTGGCGACAGCTCCCACGCCCGAAGAGCCAGGAGGGAAAGCCGTGCCTCCTTGGAAAGCTCTTTGGCAGCCGCTCGCGTGGCCCCACAGCCCGTGGGGCTGCGGGCTTTCCGGCGGCCGTCAGCCTCGGCGGCACCGGCGCCCACGTGGCGCCGCCGCGCCAGCCTGCGAAGCATTTTCCGGTAGGGCCGCGGCTCTGGCGACAGCTCCCACGCACGAAGAGCCAGGAGGGAAAGCCGTGCCTCGTTGGAAAGCTCTTTGGCAGCCGCTCGCGTGGACCCACAGCCCGTGGGGCTGCGGGCTTTCCGGCGGAAGTCAGCCTCCCCGCCACCGGCGCCCACGTGGCGCTGCCGCGCCAGACTGCGAAGCATTTTCCGGTAGGGCCGCGGCTCTGGCGACAGCTCCCACGCCCGAAGAGCCAGGAGGGAAAGCCGTGCCTCATTGGAAAGCTCTTTGGCAGCCGCTCGCGTGGCCCCACGGCCCGTGGGGCTGCGGGCTTTCCGGCTGCCATCAGCCTAGGCGACACCGGCGCCCACGTGGCGCCGCCGCGCCAGACTGCGAAGCATTTTCCGGTAGGGCCGCGGCTCTGGCGACAGCTCCCATGCCCGAAGAGCCAGGAGGGAAAGCCGTGCCTCCTTGGAAAGCTCTTTGGCAGCCGCTCGCGTGGCCCCACAGCTCGTGGGGCTGCGGGCTTTCTGACGGCCGTCAGCCTTGGCGACACCGGCGCCCACGTGGCGCCGCCGCACCAGCCTGCGAAGCATTTTCCGGTAGGGCCGTGGCTCTGGCGACAGCTCCCACGCCCGAAGAGCCAGGAGGGAAAGCCGTGCCTCATTGGAAAGCTCTTTGGCAGCCGCTCGCGTGGCCCCACAGCCCGTGGGGCTGCGGGCTTTCCGGCTGCCGTCAGCCTCGGCGACACCGGCGCCCACGTGGCGCCGCCGCGCCAGACTGCGAAGCATTTTCCGGTAGGGCCGCGGCTCTGGCGACAGCTCCCACGCCCGAAGAGCCAGGAGGGAAAGCCGTGCCTCGTTGGAAAGCTCTTTGGCAGCCGCTCGCGTGGCCCCACAGCCCGTGGGGCTGCGGGCTTTCAGGCGGAAGTCAGCCTCCCCGCCACCGGCGCCCACGTGGCGCCGCCGCGCCAGACTGCGAAGCATTTTCCGGTAGGGCCGCGGCTCTGGCGACAGCTCCCATGCCCGAAGAGCCAGGAGGGAAAGCCGTGCCTCCTTGGAAAGCTCTTTGGCAGCCGCTGGCGTGGCCCCACAGCCCGTGGGGCTGCGGGCTTTCCGGCGGCCGTCAGATTCGGCGACACCGGCGCCCACGTGGCGCCGCCACGCCAGCCTGCGAAGCATTTTCCGGTAGGGCCGTGGCTCTGGCGACAGCTCCCACGCCCGAAGAGCCAGGAGGGAAAGCCGTGCCTCCTTGGAAAGCTCTTTGGCAGCCGCTCGCGTGGCCCCACAGCCCGTGGGGCTGCGGGCTTTCCGGCGGCCGTCAGCCTCGGCGACACCGACGCCCACGTGGCGCCACCGCGCCAGACAGCGAAGCATTTTCCGGTAGGGCCGCGGCTCTGGCGACAGCTCCCACGCCCGAAGAGCCAGGAGGGAAAGCCGTGCCTCCTTGGAAAGCTCTTTGGCAGCCGCTCGCGTGGCCCCACAGCCCGTGGGGCTGCGGGCTTTCCGGCGGCCGTCAGCCTCGGCGACACCGGCGCCCACGTGGCGCCGCCGCGCGAGCCTGCAAAGAATTTTCCGGTAGGGCCGCGGCTCTGGCGACAGCTCCCACGCCCGAAGAGCCTGGAGGGAAAGCCGTGCCTCCTTGGAAAGCTCTTTGGCAGCCGCTCGCGTGGCCCCACAGCCCGTGGGGCCGCGAGCTTTCCGGCGCCCGTCGATTCGGCGACACCGGCGCCCACGTGGCGCCGCCACGCCAGTCTGCGAAGCATTTTCCGGTAGGGCCGCGGCTCTCGCGACAGCTCCCACGCCCAAAGAGCCAGGAGGGAAAGCCGTGCCTTGTTGGAAAGCTCTTTGGCAGCCGCTCGCGTGGCCCCACAGCCCGTGGGGCTGCGGGCTTTCTGGCGGAAGTCAGCATCCCCGCCACCGGCGCCCACGTGGCGCCGCCGCGCCAGCCTGCGAAGCATTTTCCGGTAGGGCCGCGGCTCTGGCGACAGCTCCCACGCCCGAAGAGCCAGGAGGGAAAGCCATGCCTCATTGGAAAGCTCTTTGGCAGACGCTCGCGTGGCCCCACAGCCCGTGGGGCTGCGGACTTTCCGGCGGCCGTCAGCCTCGGCGACACCGGTGCTCACGTGGCGCCGCCACGCCAGACTGCGAAGCATTTTCCGGTAGGGCCGCGGCTCTGGCGACAGCTCCCACGCCCGAAGAGCCAGGAGGGAAAGCCGTGCCTCGTTGGAAAGCTCTTTGGCAGCCGCTCGCGTGGCCCCACAGCCCGTGGGGCTGCGGGCTTTCCGGCGGCCGTCAGCCTCGGCGACACCGGCGCCCACGTGGCGCCACCGCGCCAGCCTGCGAAGCATTTTCCGGTAGGGCCGCGGCTCTGGTGACAGCTCCCACGCCCGAAGAGGCAGGAGGGAAAGCCGTGCCTCCTTGGAAAGCTCTTTGGCAGCCGCCCGCGTGGCCCCACAGCCCGTGGGGCTGCGGGCTTTCCGGCGGCCGTCAGCCTCGGCGACACCGGCGCCCACGTGGCACCGCCGCGCCAGCCTGCGAAGCAGTTTCCGGTAGGGCCGCGGCTCTGGCGACAGCTCCCACGCCCGAAGAGCCAGGAGGGAAAGCCGTGCCTCCTTGGAAAGCTCTTTGGCAGCCGCTCGCGTGGCCCCACAGCCCGTGGGGCTGCGGGCTTTCCGGCGGCCGTCAGCCTCGGCGACACCGGCGCACATGTGGCGCCGCCGCGCCAGCCTGCAAAGCATTTTCCGGTAGGGCCGCGGCTCTGGCGACAGCTCCCACGCCCAAAGAGCCAGGAGGGAAAGCCGTGCCTCGTTGGAAACCTCTTTAGCAGCCGCTCCCGTGGCCCCTCAGCCCGTGGGGCTGCGGGCTTTCTGGCGGCCGTCAGCCTTGGCGACACCGGGGCCCACGTGGCGCGGCCGCGCCAGCCTGCAAAGCATTTTCCGGTAGGCCCGCGGCTCTGGCGACAGCTCCCACGCCCGAAGAGGCAGGAGGGAAAGCCGTGCCTCGTTCGAAAGCTCTTTGGCAGCCGCTCGCGTGGCCCCACAGCCCGTGGGGCTGCGGGCTTTCCGGCGGCCGCCAGCCTCGGCGACACCGGCGCCCACGTGGCGCCGCCGCGCCAGCCTGCGAAGCATTTTCCGGTAGGGCTGCGGCTCTGGCGACAGCTCCCACGCCCGAAGAGCCAGGAGGGAAAGCCGTGCCTCCTTGGAAAGCTCTTTGGCAGGCGCTCGCGAGGCCCCACAGCCCGTGGGGCTGCGGGCTTTCCATCGGCCATCAACCTCGGCGACACCGGCGCCCACGTGGCGCCACCACGAAAGCCTGCGAAGCATTTTCCGGTAGGGCCGCGGCTCTGGCGACAGCTCCCACGCCCGAAGAGCCAGGAGGGAAAGCCGTGCCTCCTTGGAAAGCTCTTTGGCAGCCGCTGGCGTGGCCCCACAGCCCGTGGGGCTGCGGGCTTTCCGGCGGCTGTCAGCCTCCCCGCCACCGGCGCCCACGTGGCGCCGCCGCGCCAGCCTGCGAAGCATTTTCCGGTAGGGCCGCGGCTCTGGCGACAGCTCCCATGCCCGAAGAGCCAGGAGGGAAAGCCCTGCCTCCTTGGAAAGCTCTTTGGCAGCCGCTCGCGTGGCCCCACAGCCCATGGGGCTGCGGGGTTTCCGGCGGCCGTCAGATTCGGCGAAACCGGCGCCCACGTGGCGCGGCCACGCCAGCCTGCGAAGCATTTTCCGGTAGGGCCACGGCTCTGGTGACAGCTCCCACGCCCGACGAGCCAGGAGGGAAAGCCGTGCCTCCTTGGAAAGCTCTTTGGCAGCCGCTCGTGTGGCCCCACAGCCCGTGGGGCTGCGGGCTTTCCGGCAGCCGTCAGCCTCGGCGACACCGGCGCCCACGTGGTGCCGCCGCGCCAGCCTCCGAAGCATTTTCCGGTAGGGCCGCGGCTCTGGTGACAGCTCCCACGCCCGAAGAGCCAGGAGGGAAAGCCGTGCCTCCTTGGAAACCTCTTTAGCAGCCGCTCGCGTGGCCCCACAGCCCGTGGGGCTGCGGGCTTTCCGGCGGCCGTCAGCCTCGGCGACACCTGCGACCACGTTTCGCCGCCACGCCAGCCTGCGAAGCATTTTCCGGTAGTGCCGCGGCTCTGGCGACAGCTCCCACGCCCGAAGAGCCAGGAGGGAAAGCCGTGCCTCCTTGGAAAGCTCTTTGGCAGCCGCTCGCGTGGCCCCACAGCCCGTGGGGCTGCGGGCTTTCCGGCGGCCATCAGCCTCGGCGACACCGGCGCCCACGTGGCGCCGCCGCGCCAGCCTGCAAAGAATTTTCCGGTAGGGCCGCGGCTCTGGTGACAGCTCCCACGCCCGAAGAGCCAGGAGGGAAAGCCGTGCCTCCTTGGAAAGCTCTTTGGCAGCCGCTCGCGTGGCCCCACAGCCCGTGGGGCTGCGGGCTTTCCGGCAGCCGTCAGCCTCGGCGACACCGGCGCCCACGTGGCGCCGCCGCACCAGCCTGCGAAGCATTTTCCGGTAGGGCCGCGGCTCTGGTGACAGCTCCCACGCCCGAAGAGCCAGGAGGGAAAGCCGTGCCTCGTTGGAAACCTCTTTAGCAGCCGCTCGCGTGGCCCCACAGCCCGTGGGGCTGCGGGCTTTCCGGCGGCCGTCAGCCTCGGCGACACCTGCGACCACGTTTCGCCGCCACGCCAGCCTGCGAAGCATTTTCCGGTAGGGCCGCGGCTCTGGCGACAGCTCCCACGCCCGAAGAGGCAGGAGGGAAAGCCGTGCCTCCTTGGAAAGCTCTTTGGCAGCCGCTCGCGTGGCCCCACAGCCCGTGGGGCTGCGGGCTTTCCGGCGGCCGTCAGATTCGGCGACACCGGCGCCCACGTGGCGCCGCCGCGCCAGCCTGCGAAGCAGTTTCCGGTAGGGCCGCGGCTCTGGCGACAGCTCCCACGCCCGAAGAGCCAGGAGGGAAAGCCGTGCCTCCTTGGAAAGCTCTTTGGCAGCCGCTCGCGTGGCCCCACAGCCCGTGGGGCTGCGGGCTTTCCGGCGGCCGTCAGCCTCGGCGACACCGGCGCCCACGTGGCGCCGCCGCGCCAGCCTGCAAAGAATTTTCCGGTAGGGCCGCGGCTCTGGTGACAGCTCCCATGCCCGAAGAGCCAGGAGGGAAAGCCGTGCCTCCTTGGAAAGCTCTTTGGCAGCCGCTCGCGTGGCCCCACAGCCCGTGGGGCTGCGGGCTTTCCGGCGGCCGTCAGCCTCGGCGACACCGGCGCCCACGTGGCGCGGCCGCGCCAGTCTGCGAAGCATTTTCCGGTAGGGCCGCGGCTCTGGCAACAGCTCCCACGCCCGAAGAGCCAGGAGGGAAATCCGTGCCTCCTTGGAAAGCTCTTTGGCAGCCGCTCGCGTGGCCCCACAGCCCGTGGGGCTGCGGGCTTTCCGGCGGCCGTCAACCTCGGCGACACCGGTGCCCACGTGGCGCCGCCACGCCAGCCTGCGAAGCATTTTCTGTTAGGGCCACGGTTCTGGCGACAGCTCCCACGCCCGAAGAGCCAGGAGGGAAAGCCGTGCCTCCTTGGAAAGCTCTTTGGCAGCCGCTCGCGTGGCCCCACAGCCCGTGGGGCTGCGGGCTTTCTGGCGGCCGTCAACCTCGGCGACACTGGCGCCCACGTGGCGCCGCCGCGAAAGCCTGCGAAGCATTTTCCGGTAGGGCCGCGGCTCTGGCGACAGCTCCCACGCCCGAAGAGCCAGGAGGGAAAGCCGTGCCTCGTTGGAAAGCTCTTTGGCAGCCGCTCGCGTGGCCCCACAGCCCGTGGGGCTGCGGGCTTTCCGGCAGCCGTCAGCCTCCCCGCCACCGGCGCCCACGTGGCGCCGCCGCGCCAGCCTGCAAAGCATTTTCCGGTAGGGCCGTGGCTCTGGCGACAGCTCCCACGCCCGAAGAGCCAGGAGGGAAAGCCATGCCTCCTTGGAAAGCTCTTTAGCAGCCGCTCGCGTGGCCCTACAGCCCGTGGGGCTGCGGGCTTTCTGGCGGCCATCAACCTCGGCGACACCGGCGACCACGTTTCGCCGCCACGCCAGCCTGCGAAGAATTTTCCGGTAGGGCCGCGGCTCTGGCGACAGCTCCCACGCCCGAAGAGCCAGGAGGGAAAGCCGTGCCTCCTTGGAAAGCTCTTTGGCAGCCGCTCGCGAGGCCCCACAGCCCGTGGGGCTGCGGGCTTTCCATCGGCCATCAACCTCGGCGACACCGGCGCCCACGTGGCGCCGCCGCGCCAGCCTGCGAAGCATTTTCCGGTAGGGCCGTGGCTCTGGCGACAGCTCCCACGCCCGAAGAGCCAGGAGGGAAAGCCGTGCCTCCTTGGAAAGCTCTTTGGCAGCCGCTCGCGTGGCCCCACAGCCCGTGGGGCTGCGGGCTTTCCAGCGGCCATCAGCCTCGGCGACACCGGCGCCCACGTGGCGCGGCCGCGCCAGCCTGCAAAGCATTTTCCGGTAGGGCCGCGGCTCTGGCGACAGCTCCCACGCCCGAAGAGCCAGGAGGGAAAGCCGTGCCTCCTTGGAAAGCTCTTTGGCAGCCGCTCGCGTGGACCCACAGCCCGTGGGGCTGCGGGCTTTCCGGCGGCCGTCAGCCTCGGCGACACCGGCGAACACGTGGCGCCGCCGCGCCAGCCTGCAAAGCATTTTCCGGTAGGGCCACGGCTCTGGCGACAGCTCCCACGCCCGAAGAGCCAGGAGGGAAAGCCGTGCCTCCTTGGAAAGCTCATTGGCAGCCGCTCGCGAGGCCCCACAGCCCGTGGGGCTGCGGGCTTTCCAGCGGCCATCAACCTCGGCGACACCGGCACCCACGTGGCGCCGCCACGCCAGCCTGCGAAGCATTTTCCGGTAGGGCCGCGGCTCTGGCGACAGCTCCCACGCCCGAAGAGCCAGGAGGGAAAGCCGTGCCTCGTTGGAAAGCTCTTTGGCAGCCGCTCGCGTGGACCCACAGCTCGTGGGGCTGCGGGCTTTCCGGCGGCCCTCAGCCTCGGCGACACCGGCGCCCACGTGGCGCCGCCGCACCAGCCTGCGAAGCATTTTCCGGTAGGGCCGTGGCTCTGGCGACAGCTCCCACGCCCGAAGAGCCAGGAGGGAAAGCCGTGCCTCATTGGAAAGCTCTTTGGCAGCCGCTCGCGTGGCCCCACAGCCCGTGGGGCTGCGGGCTTTCCGGCTGCCGTCAGCCTCGGCGACACCGGCGCCCACGTGGCGCCGCCGCGCCAGACTGCGAAGCATTTTCCGGTAGGGCCGTGGCTCTGGCGACAGCTCCCACGCCCGAAGAGCCAGGAGGGAAAGCCGTGCCTCGTTGGAAAGCTCTTTGGCAGCCGCTCGCGTGGCCCCACAGCCCGTGGGGCTGCGGGCTTTCAGGCGGAAGTCAGCCTCCCCGCCACCGGCGCCCACGTGGCGCCGCCGCGCCAGACTGCGAAGCATTTTCCGGTAGGGCCGCGGCTCTGGCGACAGCTCCCATGCCCGAAGAGCCAGGAGGGAAAGCCGTGCCTCCTTGGAAAGCTCTTTGGCAGCCGCTTGCGTGGCCACACAGCCCGTGGGGCTGCGGGCTTTCCGGCGGCCGTCAGATTCGGCGACACCGGCGCCCACGTGGCGCCGCCACGCCAGCCTGCGAAGCATTTTCCGGTAGGGCCGCGGCTCTGGCGACAGCTCCCACGCCCGAAGAGCCAGGAGGGAAAGCCGTGCCTCCTTGGAAAGCTCTTTGGCAGCCGCTCGCGTGGCCCCACAGCCCGTGGGGCTGCGGGCTTTCCGGCGGCCGTCAGCCTCGGCGACACCGACGCCCACGTGGCGCCACCGCGCCAGACAGCGAAGCATTTTCCGGTAGGGCCGCGGCTCTGGCGACAGCTCCCACGCCCGAAGAGCCAGGAGGGAAAGCCGTGCCTCGTTGGAAAGCTCTTTGGCAGCCGCTCGCGTGGCCCCACAGCCCGTGGGGCTGCGGGCTTTCCGGCGGCCGTCAGCCTCGGCGACACCGGCGCCCACGTGGCGCCGCCGCGCCAGCCTGCAAAGAATTTTCCGGTAGGGCCGCGGCTCTGGCGACAGCTCCCACGCCCGAAGAGCCAGGAGGGAAAGCCGTGCCTCCTTGGAAAGCTCTTTGGCAGCCGCTCGCGTGGCCCCACATCCCGTGGGGCTGCGGGCTTTCTGGCGGAAGTCAGCATCCCCGCCACCGGCGCCCACGTGGCGCCGCCGCGCCAGCCTGCGAAGCATTTTCCGGTAGGGCCGCGGCTCTGGCGACAGCTCCCACGCCCGAAGAGCCAGGAGGGAAAGCCGTGCCTCATTGGAAAGCTCTTTGGCAGCCGCTCGCGTGGCCCCACAGCCCGTGGGGCTGCGGGCTTTCCGGCGGCCGTCAGCCTCGGCGACACCGGCGCCCACGTGGCGCCGCCGCGCCAGCCTGCGAAGCATTTTCCGGTAGGGCCGCGGCTCTGGCGACAGCTCCCACGCCCGAAGAGGCAGGAGGGAAAGCCGTGCCTCCTTGGAAAGCTCTTTGGCAGCCGCTCGCGTGGCCCCACAGCCCGTGGGGCCGCGAGCTTTCCGGCGCCCGTCGATTCGGCGACACCGGCGCCCACGTGGCGCCGCCACGCCAGCCTGCGAAGCATTTTCCGGTAGGGCCGCGGCTCTGGCGACAGCTCCCACGCCCAAAGAGCCAGGAGGGAAAGCCGTGCCTCGTTGGAAAGCTCTTTGGCAGCCGCTCGCGTGGCCCCACAGCCCGTGGGGCTGCGGGCTTTCTGGCGGAAGTCAGCATCCCCGCCACCGGCGCCCACGTGGCGCCGCCGCGCCAGCCTGCGAAGCATTTTCCGGTAGGGCCGCGGCTCTGGCGACAGCTCCCACGCCCGAAGAGCCAGGAGGGAAAGCCATGCCTCATTGGAAAGCTCTTTGGCAGACGCTCGCGTGGCCCCACAGCCCGTGGGGCTGCGGACTTTCCGGCGGCCGTCAGCCTCGGCGACACCGGTGCCCACGTGGCGCCGCCACGCCAGACTGCGAAGCATTTTCCGGTAGGGCCGCGGCTCTGGCGACAGCTCCCACGCCCGAAGAGCCAGGAGGGAAAGCCGTGCCTCCTTGGAAAGCTCTTTGGCAGCCGCTCGCGTGGCCCCACAGCCCGTGGGGCTGCGGGCTTTCCGGCGGCCGTCAGCCTCGACGACACCGGCGCCCACGTGGCGCCGCCGCGCCAGACTGCGAAGCATTTTCCGGTAGGGCCGCGGCTCTGGCGACAGCTCCCACGCCCGAAGAGCCAGGAGGGAAAGCCGTGCCTCGTTGGAAAGCTCTTTGGCAGCCGCTCGCGTGGACCCACAGCTCGTGGGGCTGCGGGCTTTCCGGCGGCCCTCAGCCTCGGCGACACCGGCGCCCACGTGGCGCCGCCGCACCAGCCTGCGAAGCATTTTCCGGTAGGGCCGTGGCTCTGGCGACAGCTCCCACGCCCGAAGAGCCAGGAGGGAAAGCCGTGCCTCATTGGAAAAGCTCTTTGGCAGCCGCTCGCGTGGCCCCACAGCCCGTGGGGCTGCGGGCTTTCCGGCTGCCGTCAGCCTCGGCGACACCGGCGCCCACGTGGCGCCGCCGCGCCAGACTGCGAAGCATTTTCCGGTAGGGCCGTGGCTCTGGCGACAGCTCCCACGCCCGAAGAGCCAGGAGGGAAAGCCGTGCCTCGTTGGAAAGCTCTTTGGCAGCCGCTCGCGTGGCCCCACAGCCCGTGGGGCTGCGGGCTTTCAGGCGGAAGTCAGCCTCCCCGCCACCGGCGCCCACGTGGCGCCGCCGCGCCAGACTGCGAAGCATTTTCCGGTAGGGCCGCGGCTCTGGCGACAGCTCCCATGCCCGAAGAGCCAGGAGGGAAAGCCGTGCCTCCTTGGAAAGCTCTTTGGCAGCCGCTTGCGTGGCCACACAGCCCGTGGGGCTGCGGGCTTTCCGGCGGCCGTCAGATTCGGCGACACCGGCGCCCACGTGGCGCCGCCACGCCAGCCTGCGAAGCATTTTCCGGTAGGGCCGCGGCTCTGGCGACAGCTCCCACGCCCGAAGAGCCAGGAGGGAAAGCCGTGCCTCCTTGGAAAGCTCTTTGGCAGCCGCTCGCGTGGCCCCACAGCCCGTGGGGCTGCGGGCTTTCCGGCGGCCGTCAGCCTCGGCGACACCGACGCCCACGTGGCGCCACCGCGCCAGACAGCGAAGCATTTTCCGGTAGGGCCGCGGCTCTGGCGACAGCTCCCACGCCCGAAGAGCCAGGAGGGAAAGCCGTGCCTCGTTGGAAAGCTCTTTGGCAGCCGCTCGCGTGGCCCCACAGCCCGTGGGGCTGCGGGCTTTCCGGCGGCCGTCAGCCTCGGCGACACCGGCGCCCACGTGGCGCCGCCGCGCCAGCCTGCAAAGAATTTTCCGGTAGGGCCGCGGCTCTGGCGACAGCTCCCACGCCCGAAGAGCCAGGAGGGAAAGCCGTGCCTCCTTGGAAAGCTCTTTGGCAGCCGCTCGCGTGGCCCCACATCCCGTGGGGCTGCGGGCTTTCTGGCGGAAGTCAGCATCCCCGCCACCGGCGCCCACGTGGCGCCGCCGCGCCAGCCTGCGAAGCATTTTCCGGTAGGGCCGCGGCTCTGGCGACAGCTCCCACGCCCGAAGAGCCAGGAGGGAAAGCCGTGCCTCATTGGAAAGCTCTTTGGCAGCCGCTCGCGTGGCCCCACAGCCCGTGGGGCTGCGGGCTTTCCGGCGGCCGTCAGCCTCGGCGACACCGGCGCCCACGTGGCGCCGCCGCGCCAGCCTGCGAAGCATTTTCCGGTAGGGCCGCGGCTCTGGCGACAGCTCCCACGCCCGAAGAGGCAGGAGGGAAAGCCGTGCCTCCTTGGAAAGCTCTTTGGCAGCCGCTCGCGTGGCCCCACAGCCCGTGGGGCCGCGAGCTTTCCGGCGCCCGTCGATTCGGCGACACCGGCGCCCACGTGGCGCCGCCACGCCAGCCTGCGAAGCATTTTCCGGTAGGGCCGCGGCTCTGGCGACAGCTCCCACGCCCAAAGAGCCAGGAGGGAAAGCCGTGCCTCGTTGGAAAGCTCTTTGGCAGCCGCTCGCGTGGCCCCACAGCCCGTGGGGCTGCGGGCTTTCTGGCGGAAGTCAGCATCCCCGCCACCGGCGCCCACGTGGCGCCGCCGCGCCAGCCTGCGAAGCATTTTCCGGTAGGGCCGCGGCTCTGGCGACAGCTCCCACGCCCGAAGAGCCAGGAGGGAAAGCCATGCCTCATTGGAAAGCTCTTTGGCAGACGCTCGCGTGGCCCCACAGCCCGTGGGGCTGCGGACTTTCCGGCGGCCGTCAGCCTCGGCGACACCGGTGCCCACGTGGCGCCGCCACGCCAGACTGCGAAGCATTTTCCGGTAGGGCCGCGGCTCTGGCGACAGCTCCCACGCCCGAAGAGCCAGGAGGGAAAGCCGTGCCTCCTTGGAAAGCTCTTTGGCAGCCGCTCGCGTGGCCCCACAGCCCGTGGGGCTGCGGGCTTTCCGGCGGCCGTCAGCCTCGACGACACCGGCGCCCACGTGGCGCCGCCGCGCCAGACTGCGAAGCATTTTCCGGTAGGGCCGCGGCTCTGGCGTCAGCTCCCACACCCGAAGAGCCAGGAGGGAAAGCCGTGCCTCGTTGGAAAGCTCTTTGGCAGCCGCTCGCGTGGCCCCACAGCCCGTGGGGCTGCGGACTTTCCGGTGGCCGTCAACCTCGGCGACAGGGGCGCCCACGTGGCGCCACCGCGCCAGCCTGCGAAGCATTTTCCGGTAGGGCCGCGGCTCTGGCGACAGCTCCCACGCCCGAAGAGCCAGGAGGGAAAGCCGTGCCTCCTTGGAAAGCTCTTTGGCAGCCACTCGCGTGGCCCCACAGCCCGTGGGGCTGAGGGCTTTCCGGCGGCCGTCAGATTCGGCGACACCGACGCCAACGTGGCGCCGCCACGCCAGCCTGCGAAGCATTTTCCGGTAGGGCCGCGGCTCTGGCGACAGCTCCCACGCCCGAAGAGCCAGGAGGGAAAGCCGTGCCTCCTTAGAAAGCTCTTTGACAGCCGCTCGCGTGGCCCCACAGCCTGTGTGGCTGCGGGCTTTCCGTCGGCCGTCAGATTCGGCGACACCGGCGCCCACGTGGCGCCGCCGCGCGAGCCTGCAAAGAATTTTCCGGTAGGGCCGCGGCTCTGGCGACAGCTCCCACGCCCGAAGAGCCAGGAGGGAAAGCCGTGCCTCGTTGGAAAGCTCTTTGGCAGCCCGCTCGCGTGGCCCCACAGCCCGTGGGGCTGCGGGCTTTCTGGCGGAAGTCAGCATCCCCGCCACCGGCGCCCACGTGGCGCCGCCGCGCCAGCCTGCGAAGCATTTTCCGGTAGGGCCGCGGCTCTGGCGACAGCTCCCACGCCCGAAGAGCCAGGAGGGAAAGCCGTGCCTCGTTGGAAAGCTCTTTGGCAGCCGCTCGCGTGGCCCCACAGTCCGTGGGGCTGCGGGCCTTCCGGCGGGCGTCAGCCTCGGCGACACCGGCGCCCACGTGGCGCCACCGCGCCAGACACCGAAGCATTTTCCGGTAGGGCCGCGGCTCTGGCGTCAGCTCCCACACCCGAAGAGCCAGGAGGGAAAGCCGTGCCTCGTTGGAAAGCTCTTTGGCAGCCGCTCGCGTGGCCCCACAGCCCGTGGGGCTGCGGACTTTCCGGCGGCCGTCAGCCTCGGCGACACCGGCGCCCACGTGGCGCCACCGCGCCAGACTGCGAAGCATTTTCCGGTAGGGCCGCGGCTCTGGCGACAGCTGGCACGCCCGAAGAGCCAGGAGGGAATGCCGTGCCTCCTTAGAAAGCTCTTTGGCAGCCGCTCGCGTGGCCCCACAGCCCGTGGGGCTGCGGGCTTTCCGGCGGCCGTCAGATTCGGCGACACCGACGCCAACGTGGCGCCGCCACGCCAGCCTGCGAAGCATTTTCCGGTAGGGCCACGGCTCTGGCGACAGCTCCCACGCCCGAAGAGCCAGGAGGGAAAGCCGTGCCTCGTTGGAAAGCTCTTTGGCAGCCGCTCGCGTGGCCCACAGCCCGTGGGGCTGCGGGCTTTCTGGCGGCCGGTCAGCCTCGGCGACACCGGTGCCCACGTGGCGCCGCCGCACCAGCCTGCGAAGCATTTTCCGGTAGGGCCGCGGCTCTGGCGACAGCTCCCACGCCCGAAGAGCCAGGAGGGAAAGCCGTGCCTCATTGGAAAGCTCTTTGGCAGCCGCTCGCGTGGCCCCACAGCCCGTGGGGCTGCGGGCTTTCCGGCGGCCGTCAGCCTCGGCGACACCGGCGCCCACGTGGCGCCGCCGCGCCAGCCTGCGAAGCATTTTCCGGTAGGGCCGCGGCTCTGGCGACAGCTCCCACGCCCGAAGAGCCAGGAGGGAAAGCCGTGCCTCCTTGGAAAGCTCTTTGGCAGCCGCTCGCGTGGCCCCACAGCCCGTGGGGCTGCGAGCTTTTCGGCGCCCGTCGATTCGGCGACACCGGCGCCCACGTGGCGCCACCACGCCAGCCTGCGAAGCATTTTCCGGTAGGGCCGCGGCTCTGGCGACAGCTCCCACGCCCGAAGAGCCAGGAGGGAAAGCCGTGCCTCGTTGGAAAGCTCTTTGGCAGACGCTCGCGTGGCCCCACAGCCCGTGGGGCTGCGGACTTTCCGGCGGCCGTCAGCCTCGGCGACACCGGTGCCCACGTGGCGCCGCCACGCCAGACTGCGAAGCATTTTCCGGTAGGGCCGCGGCTCTGGCGACAGCTCCCACGCCCGAAGAGCCAGGAGGGAAAGCCGTGCCTCCTTGGAAAGCTCTTTGGCAGCCGCTCGCGTGGCCCCACAGCCCGTGGGGCTGCGGGCTTTCCGGCGGCCGTCAGCCTCGACGACACCTGGCGCCCACGTGCCGCCACCGCGCCAGCCTGCGAAGCATTTTCCGGTAGGGCCGCAGCTCTGGCGTCAGCTCCCACACCCGAAGAGCCAGGAGGGAAAGCCGTGCCTCGTTGGAAAGCTCTTTGGCAGCCGCTCGCGTGGCCCCACAGCCCGTGGGGCTGCGGGCTTTCCGGCGGCCGTCAGCCTCGGTAACACCGGCACACACGTGTCGCCACCGCGCCAGCCTGCGAAGCATTTTCCGGTAGGGCCGCGGCTCTGGCGACAGCTCCCACGCCCGAAGAGCCAGGAGGGAAAGCCGTGCCTCCTTGGAAAGCTCTTTGGCAGCCGCTCGCGTGGCCCCACAGCCCGTGGGGCTGCGGGCTTTCCGGCGGCCGTCAGATTCGGCGACACCGACGCCAACGTGGCGCCGCCGCACCAGCCTGCGAAGCATTTTCCGGTAGGGCCACGGCTCTGGTGACAGCTCCCACGCCCGAAGAGCCAGGAGGGAAAGCCGTGCCTCCTTGGAAAGCTCTTTGGCAGCCGCTCGCGTGGCCCCACAGCCCGTGGGGCTGCGGGCTTTCGGCGGCCGTCAGCCTCGGCGACATCGGCGCCCACGTGGCGCCCACGCGCCAGCCTGCGAAGCATTTTCCGGTAGGGCCGCGGCTCTGGTGACAGCTCCCACGCCCGAAGAGCCAGGAGGGAAAGCCGTGCCTCGTTCGAAAGCTCTTTGGCAGCCGCTCGCGTGGCCCCACAGCCCGTGGGCTGCGGGCTTTCCGGCGGCCGTCAGCCTCGGCGACACCGGCGCCCACGTGGCGCCGCCGCGCCAGCCTGCGAAGCATTTTCCGGTAGGGCCGCGGCTCTGGCGACAGCTCCCACGCCCGAAGAGCCAGGAGGGAAAGCCGTGCCTCCTTAGAAAGCTCTTTGGCAGCCGCTCGTGTGGCCCCACAGCCCGTGGGGCTGCGGACATTCCGGCGGCCGTCAGCCTCGGCGACACCGGCGCCCACGTGGCGCCGCCGCACCATACTGCGAAGCATTTTCCGGTAGGGCCGCGGCTCTGGCGACAGCTCCCACGCCCGAAGAGCCAGGAGGGAAAGCCGTGCCTCGTTGGAAAGCTCTTTGGCAGCCGCTCGCGTGGCCCCACAGCCCGTGGGGCTGCGGGCTTTCTGGCGGCCGTCAGCCTCCGCGACACCGGTGCCCACGTGGCGCCGCCGCACCAGCCTGCGAAGCATTTTCCGGTAGGGCCGCGGCTCTGGCGACAGCTCCCACGCCCGAAGAGCCAGGAGGGAAAGCCGTGCCTTGTTGGAAAGCTCTTTGGCAGCCGCTCGCGTGGCCCCACAGCCCGTGGGGCTGCGGGCTTTCCGGCGCCCCTCAGCCTCGGCGACACCGGCGCCCACGTGGCGCCGCCGCGCCAGACTGCGAAGCATTTTCCGGTAGGGCCGCGGCTCTGGCGACAGCTCCCACGCCCGAAGAGCCAGGAGGGAAAGCCGTGCCTCATTGGAAAGCTCTTTGGCAGCCGCTCGCGTGGCCCCACAGCCCGTGGGCTGCGGGCTTTCCGGCTGCCGTCAGGCTCGGCGACACCGGCGCCCACGTGGCGCCGCCGCGCCAGACTGCGAAGCATTTTCCGGTAGGGCCGCGGCTCTGGCGACAGCTCCCACGCCCGAAGAGCCAGGAGGGAAAGCCGTGCCTCCTTGGAAAGCTCTTTGGCAGCCGCTCGCGTGGCCCCACAGCCCGTGGGGCTGCGGACTTTCAGGCGGAACTCAGCCTCCCCGCCACCGGCGCCCACGTGGCGCCGCCGCGCCAGACTGCGAAGCATTTTCCGGTAGGGCCGTGGCTCTGGCGACAGCTCCCACGCCGAAGAGCCAGGAGGGAAAGCCGTGCCTCCTTGGAAAGCTCTTTGGCAGCCACTCGCATGGCCCCACAGCCCGTGGGGCTGCGGGCTTTCCGGCGGCCGTCAGATTCGGCGACACCGGCAACCACGTGGCGCCGCCACGCCAGCCTGCGAAGCATTTTCCGGTAGGGCCGCGGCTCTGGCGACAGCTCCCACGCCCGAAGAGCCAGGAGGGAAAGCCGTGCCTCCTTGGAAAGCTCTTTGGCAGCCGCTCGCGTGGCCCCACAGCCCGTGGGGCTGCAGGCTTTCCGGCGCCCCTCAGCCTCGGCGACACCGGCGCCCACGTGGCGCCGCCGCGCCAGACTGCGAAGCATTTTCCGGTAGGGCCGCGGCTCTGGCGACAGCTCCCACGCCCGTAGAGCCAGGAGGGAAAGCCGTGCCTCATTGGAAAGCTCTTTGGCAGCCGCTCGCGTGGCCCCACAGCCCGTGGGGCTGCGGGCTTTCCGGCGGCCGTCAGCCTCGGCGACACCCGCGACCACGTGGCGCCGCCGCGCCAGACTGCGAAGCATTTTCCGGTAGGGCCGCGGCTCTGGCGACAGCTCCCACGCCCGAAGAGCCAGGAGGGAAAGCCGTGCCTCCTTGGAAAGCTCTTTGGCAGCCGCTCGCGTGGCCCCACAGTGGCCCCACAGCCCGTGGGGCTGCGGGCTTTCTGACGGCCATCAGCCTTGGCGACACTGGCGCCCACGTGGCGCCGCCACACCAGCCTGCGAAGCATTTTCCGGTAGGGCCGTGGCTCTGGCGACAGCTCCCACGCCCGAAGAGCCAGGAGGGAAAGCCGTGCCTCATTGGAAAGCTCTTTGGCAGCCGCTCGCGTGGCCCCACAGCCCGTGGGGCTGAGGGCTTTCCGGCGGCCGTCAGCCTCGGCGACACCGTTGCCCACGTGGCGCCGCCACGCCAGCCTGCGAAGCATTTTCCGGTAGGGCCGCGGCTCTGGCGACAGCTCCCACGCCCGAAGAGCCAGGAGGGAAAGCCGTGCCTCCTTAGAAAGCTCTTTGACAGCCGCTCGCGTGGCCCCACAGCCTGTGGGGCTGCGGGCTTTCCGTCGGCCGTCAGATTCGGCGACACCGGTGCCCACGTGGCGCCGCCACGCCAGCCTGCGAAGCATTTTTCCGGTAGGGCCGCGGCTCTGGCGACAGCTCCCACGCCCGAAGAGCCAGGAGGGAAAGCCGTGCCTCATTGGAAATCTCTTTGGCAGCCACTCACGTGGCCCCACAGCCCGTGGGGGCTGCGGGCTTTCCGGCGGCCGTCAGCCTCGGCGACACCGGTGCCCACGTGGCGCCGCCGCACCAGCCTGCGAAGCATTTTCCGGTAGGGCCGCGGCTCTGGCTACAGCTCCCACGCCCGAAGAGCCAGGAGGGAAAGCCGTGCCTCATTGGAAAGCTCTTTGGCAGCCGCTCGCGTGGCCCCACAGCCCGTGGGGCTGCGGGCTTTCCGGCGGCCGTCAGCCTCGGCGACACCGGCGCCCACGTGGCGCCACCGCGCCAGACACCAAAGCATTTTCCGGTAGGGCCGCGTCTCTGGCGACAGCTCCCACGCCCGAAGAGCCAGGAGGGAAAGCCTTGCCTCGTTCGAAAGCTCTTTGGCAGCCGCTCGCGTGGGCCCCACAGCCCGTGGGGCTGCGGGCTTTCCGGCGGCCGTCAGCCTCGGCGACACCGGCGCCCACGTGGCGCCGCCGCGCCAGCCTGCGAAGCATTTTCCGGTAGGGCCGCGGCTCTGGCGACAGCTCCCACGCCCGAAGAGCCAGGAGGGAAAGCCGTGCCTCCTTGGAAAGCTCTTTGGCAGCCGCTCGCGTGGCCCCACAGCCCGTGGGGCTGCGGACATTCCGGCGGCCGTCAGCCTCGGCGACACCGGCGCCCACGTGGCGCCGCCGCGCCAGCCTGCGAAGCATTTTCCGGTAGGGCCGCGGCTCTGGCGACAGCTCCCACGCCCGAAGAGCCAGGAGGGAAAGCCGTGCCTTGTTGGAAAGCTCTTTGGCAGCCGCTCGCGTGGCCCCACAGCCCGTGGGGCTGCGGACTTTCAGGCGGAACTCAGCCTCCCCGCCACCGGCGCCCACGTGGCGCCGCCGCGCCAGACTGCGAAGCATTTTCCGGTAGGGCCGTGGCTCTGGCGACAGCTCCCACGCCCGAAGAGCCAGGAGGGAAAGCCGTGCCTCCTTGGAAAGCTCTTTGGCAGCCACTCGCATGGCCCCACAGCCCGTGGGGCTGCGGGCTTTCCGGCGGCCGTCAGATTCGGCGACACCGGCAACCACGTGGCGCCGCCACGCCAGCCTGCGAAGCATTTCCGGTAGGGCCGTGGCTCTGGCGACAGCTCCCACGCCCGAAGAGCCAGGAGGGAAAGCCGTGCCTCATTGGAAAGCTCTTTGGCAGCCGCTCGCGTGGCCCCACAGCCCGTGGGGCTGCAGGCTTTCCGGCTGCCGTCAGCCTCGGCGACACCGGCGCCCACGTAGCGCCGCCGTGCCAGACTGCGAAGCATTTTCCGGTAGGGGCCGCGGCTCTGGCGACAGCTCCCACGCCCGAAGAGCCAGGAGGGAAAGCCGTGCCTCATTGGAAAGCTCTTTGGCAGCCGCTCGCGTGGCCCCACAGCCCGTGGGGCTGCGGGCTTTCCGGCGGCCGTCAGCCTCGGCGACACCGGCGCCCACGTGGCGCCACCGCGCCAGACACCAAAGCATTTTCCGGTAGGGCCGCGTCTCTGGCGACAGCTCCCACGCCCGAAGAGCCAGGAGGGAAAGCCGTGCCTCGTTCGAAAGCTCTTTGGCAGCCGCTCGCGTGGCCCCACAGCCCGTGGGGCTGCGGGCTTTCCGGCGGCCGTCAGCCTCGGCGACACCGGCGCCCACGTGGCGCCGCCGCGCCAGCCTGCGAAGCATTTTCCGGTAGGGCCGCGTGCTCTGGCGACAGCTCCCACGCCCGAAGAGCCAGGAGGGAAAGCCGTGCCTCCTTGGAAAGCTCTTTGGCAGCCGCTCGCGTGGCCCCACAGCCCGTGGGGCTGCGGACATTCCGGCGGCCGTCAGCCTCGGCGACACCGGCGCCCACGTGGCGCCGCCGCGCCAGCCTGCGAAGCATTTTCCGGTAGGGCCGCGGCTCTGGCGACAGCTCCCACGCCCGAAGAGCCAGGAGGGAAAGCCGTGCCTTGTTGGAAAGCTCTTTGGCAGCCGCTCGCGTGGCCCCACAGCCCGTGGGGCTGCGGGCTTTCCGGCGCCCCTCAGCCTCGGCGACACCGGCGCCCACGTGGCGCCGCCGCGCCAGACTGCGAAGCATTTTCCGGTAGGGCCGCGGCTCTGGCGACAGCTCCCACGCCCGAAGAGCCAGGAGGGAAAGCCGTGCCTCATTGGAAAGCTCTTTGGCAGCCGCTCGCGTGGCCCCCACAGCCCGTGGGGCTGCGGGCTTTCCGGCTGCCGTCAGGCTCGGCGACACCGGCGCCCCACGTGGCGCCGCCGCGCCAGACTGCGAAGCATTTTCCGGTAGGGCCGCGGCTCTGGCGACAGCTCCCACGCCCGAAGAGCCAGGAGGGAAAGCCGTGCCTCCTTGGAAAGCTCTTTGGCAGCCGCTCGCGTGGCCCCACAGCCCGTGGGGCTGCGGACTTTCAGGCGGAACTCAGCCTCCCCGCCACCGGCGCCCACGTGGCGCCGCCGCGCCAGACTGCGAAGCATTTTCCGGTAGGGCCGTGGCTCTGGCGACAGCTCCCACGCCCGAAGAGCCAGGAGGGAAAGCCGTGCCTCCTTGGAAAGCTCTTTGGCAGCCACTCGCATGGCCCCACAGCCCGTGGGGCTGCGGGCTTTCCGGCGGCCGTCAGATTCGGCGACACCGGCAACCACGTGGCGCCGCCACGCCAGCCTGCGAAGCATTTTCCGGTAGGGCCGTGGCTCTGGCGACAGCTCCCACGCCCGAAGAGCCAGGAGGGAAAGCCGTGCCTCATTGGAAAGCTCTTTGGCAGCCGCTCGCGTGGCCCCACAGCCCGTGGGGCTGCAGGCTTTCCGGCTGCCGTCAGCCTCGGCGACACCGGCGCCCACGTAGCGCCGCCGTGCCAGACTGCGAAGCATTTTCCGGTAGGGCCGCGGCTCTGGCGACAGCTCCCACGCCCGAAGAGCCAGGAGGGAAAGCCGTGCCTCATTGGAAAGCTCTTTGGCAGCCGCTCGCGTGGCCCCACAGCCCGTGGGGCTGCGGGCTTTCCGGCGGCCGTCAGCCTCGGCGACACCGGCGCCCACGTGGCGCCGCCACGCCAGCCTGCGAAGCATTTTCCGGTAGGGCCGCGGCTCTGGCGACAGCTCCCACGCCCAAAGAGCCAGGAGGGAAAGCCGTGCCTCGTTGGAAAGCTCTTTGGCAGCCGCTCGCGTGGCCCCACAGCCCGTGGGGCTGCGGGCTTTCTGGCGGAAGTCAGCATCCCCGCCACCGGCGCCCACGTGGCGCCGCCGCGCCAGACTGCGAAGCATTTTCCGGTAGGGCCGCGGCTCTGGCGACAGCTCCCACGCCCGAAGAGCCAGGAGGGAAAGCCGTGCCTCGTTGGAAAGCTCTTTGGCAGACGCTCGCGTGGCCCCACAGCCCGTGGGGCTGCGGACTTTCCGGCGGCCGTCAGCCTCGGCGACACCGGTGCCCACGTGGCGCCGCCACGCCAGACTGCGAAGCATTTTCCGGTAGGGCCGCGGCTCTGGCGACAGCTCCCACGCCCGAAGAGCCAGGAGGGAAAGCCGTGCCTCGTTGGAAAGCTCTTTGGCAGCCGCTCGCGTGGCCCCACAGCCCGTGGGGCTGCGGGCTTTCCGGCGGCCGTCAGCCTCGACGACACCGGCGCCCACGTGCCGCCACCCGCGCCAGCCTGCGAAGCATTTTCCGGTAGGGCCGCAGCTCTGGCGTCAGCTCCCACACCCGAAGAGCCAGGAGGGAAAGCCGTGCCTCGTTGGAAAGCTCTTTGGCAGCCGCTCGCGTGGCCCCACAGCCCGTGGGGCTGCGGGCTTTCCGGCGGCCGTCAGCCTCGGTAACACCGGCACACACGTGTCGCCACCGCGCCAGCCTGCGAAGCATTTTCCGGTAGGGCCGCGGCTCTGGCGACAGCTCCCACGCCCGAAGAGCCAGGAGGGAAAGCCGTGCCTCCTTAGAAAGCTCTTTGGCAGCCGCTCGCGTGGCCCCACAGCCCGTGGGGCTGCGGGCTTTCCGGCGGCCGTCAGATTCGGCGACACCGACGCCAACGTGGCGCCGCCACGCCAGCCTGCGAAGCATTTTCCGGTAGGGCCGCGGCTCTGGCGACAGCTCCCACGCCCGAAGAGCCAGGAGGGAAAGCCGTGCCTCCTTGGAAAGCTCTTTGGCAGCCGCTCGCGTGGCCCCACAGCCCGTGGGGCTGCGGGCTTTCTGGCGGCCGTCAGCCTCGGCGACACCGGTGCCCACGTGGCGCCGCCGCACCAGCCTGCGAAGCATTTTCCGGTAGGGCCACGGCTCTGGTGACAGCTCCCACGCCCGAAGAGCCAGGAGGGAAAGCCGTGCCTCCTTGGAAAGCTCTTTGGCAGCCGCTCGCGTGGCCCCACAGCCCGTGGGGCTGCGGGCTTTCCGGCGGCCGTCAGCCTCGGCGACATCGGCGCCCACGTGGCGCCCACGCGCCAGCCTGCGAAGCATTTTCCGGTAGGGCCGCGGCTCTGGTGACAGCTCCCACGCCCGAAGAGCCAGGAGGGAAAGCCGTGCCTCGTTGGAAAGCTCTTTGGCAGCCGCTCGCGTGGCCCCACAGCCCGTGGGGCTGCGGGCTTTCCGGCGGCCGTCAGCCTCGGCGACACCGTTGCCCACGTGGCGCCGCCACGCCAGCCTGCGAAGCATTTTCCGGTAGGGCCGCGGCTCTGGCGACAGCTCCCACGCCCGAAGAGCCAGGAGGGAAAGCCGTGCCTCCTTAGAAAGCTCTTTGACAGCCGCTCGCGTGGCCCCACAGCCTGTGGGGCTGCGGGCTTTCCGTCGGCCGTCAGATTCGGCGACACCGGTGCCCACGTGGCGCCGCCACGCCAGCCTGCGAAGCATTTTCCGGTAGGGCCGCGGCTCTGGCGACAGCTCCCACGCCCGAAGAGCCAGGAGGGAAAGCCGTGCCTCATTGGAAATCTCTTTGGCAGCCACTCACGTGGCCCCACAGCCCGTGGGGCTGCGGGCTTTCCGGCGGCCGTCAGCCTCGGCGACACCGGTGCCCACGTGTCGCCGCCGCACCAGCCTGCGAAGCATTTTCCGGTAGGGCCGCGGCTCTGGCTACAGCTCCCACGCCCGAAGAGCCAGGAGGGAAAGCCGTGCCTCATTGGAAAGCTCTTTGGCAGCCGCTCGCGTGGCCCCACAGCCCGTGGGGCTGCGGGCTTTCCGGCGGCCGTCAGCCTCGGCGACACCGGCGCCCACGTGGCGCCACCGCGCCAGCCTGCGAAGCATTTTCCGGTAGGGCCGCGTCTCTGGCGACAGCTCCCACGCCCGAAGAGCCAGGAGGGAAAGCCGTGCCTCGTTCGAAAGCTCTTTGGCAGCCGCTCGCGTGGCCCCACAGCCCGTGGGGCTGCGGGCTTTCCGGCGGCCGTCAGCCTCGGCGACACCGGCGCCCACGTGGCGCCGCCGCGCCAGCCTGCGAAGCATTTTCCGGTAGGGCCGCGGCTCTGGCGACAGCTCCCACGCCCGAAGAGCCAGGAGGGAAAGCCGTGCCTCCTTAGAAAGCTCTTTGACAGCCGCTCGTGTGGCCCCACAGCCCGTGGGGCTGCGGACATTCCGGCGGCCGTCAGCCTCGGCGACACCGGCGCCCACGTGGCGCCGCCGCACCATACTGCGAAGCATTTTCCGGTAGGGCCGCGGCTCTGGCGACAGCTCCCACGCCCGAAGAGCCAGGAGGGAAAGCCGTGCCTCGTTGGAAAGCTCTTTGGCAGCCGCTCGCGTGGCCCCACAGCCCGTGGGGCTGCGGGCTTTCTGGCGGCCGTCAGCCTCCGCGACACCGGTGCCCACGTGGCGCCGCCGCACCAGCCTGCGAAGCATTTTCCGGTAGGGCCGCGGCTCTGGCGACAGCTCCCACGCCCGAAGAGCCAGGAGGGAAAGCCGTGCCTTGTTGGAAAGCTCTTTGGCAGCCGCTCGCGTGGCCCCACAGCCCGTGGGGCTGCGGGCTTTCCGGCTGCCGTCAGGCTCGGCGACACCGGCGCCCACGTGGCGCCGCCGCGCCAGACTGCGAAGCATTTTCCGGTAGGGCCGCGGCTCTGGCGACAGCTCCCACGCCCGAAGAGCCAGGAGGGAAAGCCGTGCCTCCTTGGAAAGCTCTTTGGCAGCCGCTCGCGTGGCCCCACAGCCCGTGGGGCTGCGGACTTTCAGGCGGAAGTCAGCCTCCCCGCCACCGGCGCCCACGTGGCGCCGCCGCGCCAGACTGCGAAGCATTTTCCGGTAGGGCCGTGGCTCTGGCGACAGCTCCCACGCCCGAAGAGCCAGGAGGGAAAGCCGTGCCTCCTTGGAAAGCTCTTTGGCAGCCACTCGCATGGCCCCACAGCCCGTGGGGCTGCGGGCTTTCCGGCGGCCGTCAGATTCGGCGACACCGGCAACCACGTGGCGCCGCCACGCCAGCCTGCGAAGCATTTTCCGGTAGGGCCGCGGCTCTGGCGACAGCTCCCACGCCCGAAGAGCCAGGAGGGAAAGCCGTGCCTCCTTGGAAAGCTCTTTGGCAGCCGCTCGCGTGGCCCCACAGCCCGTGGGGCTGCGGGCTTTCCGGCGCCCCTCAGCCTCGGCGACACCGGCGCCCACGTGGCGCCGCCGCGCCAGACTGCGAAGCATTTTCCGGTAGGGCCGCGGCTCTGGCGACAGCTCCCACGCCCGAAGAGCCAGGAGGGAAAGCCGTGCCTCATTGGAAAGCTCTTTGGCAGCCGCTCGCGTGGCCCCACAGCCCGTGGGGCTGCGGGCTTTCCGGCGGCCGTCAGCCTCGGCGACACCGGCGCCCACGTGGCGCCGCCGCGCCAGCCTGCGAAGCATTTTCCGGTAGGGCCGCGGCTCTGGCGACAGCTCCCACGCCCGAAGAGCCAGGAGGGAAAGCCGTGCCTCCTTGGAAAGCTCTTTGGCAGCCGCTCGCGTGGCCCCACAGCCCGTGGGGCTGCGGGCTTTCTGACGGCCGTCAGCCTTGGCGACACTGGCGCCCACGTGGCGCCGCCACACCAGCCTGCGAAGCATTTTCCGGTAGGGCCGTGGCTCTGGCGACAGCTCCCACGCCCGAAGAGCCAGGAGGGAAAGCCGTGCCTCATTGGAAAGCTCTTTGGCAGCCGCTCGCGTGGCCCCACAGCCCGTGGGGCTGCAGGCTTTCCGGCTGCCGTCAGCCTCGGCGACACCGGCGCCCACGTAGCGCCGCCGTGCCAGACTGCGAAGCATTTTCCGGTAGGGCCGCGGCTCTGGCGACAGCTCCCACGCCCGAAGAGCCAGGAGGGAACGCCGTGCCTTGTTGGAAAGCTCTTTGGCAGCCGCTCGCGTGGCCCCACAGCCCGTGGGGCTGCGGGCTTTCCGGAGGCCGTCAGATTCGGTGACACCGGCGCCCACGTGGCGCGGCCACGCCAGCCTGCGAAGCATTTTCCGGTAGGGCCGCAGCTCTGGCGACAGCTCCCACGCCCGAAGAGCCAGGAGGGAAAGCCGTGCCTCGTTGGAAAGCTCTTTGGCAGCCGCTCGCGTGGCCCCACAGCCCGTGGGGCTGCGGGCTTTCCGGCTGCCGTCAGCCTCGGCGACACCGGCGCCCACGTGGCGCCGCCGCTCCAGACTGCGAAACATTTTCCGGTAGGGCCGCTGCTCTGGCGACAGCTCCCACGCCCGAAGAGCCAGGAGGGAAAGCCGTGCCTCCTTGGAAAGCTCTTTGGCAGCCGCTCGCATGGCCCCACAGCCCGTGGGGCTGCGGGCTTTCCGGCGGCCGTCAGCCTCGGCGACACCGACGCCCACGTGGCGCCACCGCGACAGACAGCGAAGCATTTTCCGGTAGGGCCGCGGCTCTGGTGACAGCTCCCACGCCCGAAGAGCCAGGAGGGAAAGACGTGCCTCCTTGGAAAGCTCTTTGGCAGCCGCTCGCGTGGCCCCACAGCCCGTGGGGCTGCGGGCTTTCCGGCGGCCGTCAGCCTCGGCGACACCGGCGCCCACGTGGCGCCGCCACGCCAGCCTGCGAAGCATTTTCCGGTAGGGCCGCGGCTCTGGCGACAGCTCCCACGCCCAAAGAGCCAGGAGGGAAAGCCGTGCCTCGTTGGAAAGCTCTTTGGCAGCCGCTCGCGTGGCCCCACAGCCCGTGGGGCTGCGGGCTTTCCGGCGGAAGTCAGCATCCCCGCCACCGGCGCCCACGTGGCGCCGCCGCGCCAGCCTGCGAAGCATTTTCCGGTAGGGCCGCGGCTCTGGCGACAGCTCCCACGCCCGAAGAGCCAGGAGGGAAAGCCGTGCCTTGTTGGAAAGCTCTTTGGCAGCCGCTCGCGTGGCCCCACAGCCCGTGGGGCTGCGGGCTTTCCGGCGGCCGTCAGCCTCGGTGACACCGGCACACACGTGTCGCCGCCATGCCAGCCTGCGAAGCATTTTCCGGTAGGACCGCGGCTCGGACGACAGCTCCCACGCCCGAAGAGCCAGGAGGGAAAGCCGTGCCTCATTGGAAAGCTCTTTGGCAGCCGCTCGCGTGGCCCCACAGCCCGTGGGGCTGCGGGCTTTCCGGCGGCCGTCAGCCTCGGCGACACCGGCGCCCACGTGTCGCCGTCGCGCCACCCTGCGAAGCATTTTCCGGTAGGGCCACGTCTCTGGCGACAGCTCCCACGCCCGAAGAGCCAGGAGGGAAAGCCGTGCCTCCTTGGAAAGCTCTTTGGCAGCCGCTCGCGTGGCCCCACAGCCCGTGGGGCTGCGGGCTTTCCGGCGGCCGTCAGCCTTGGCGACACCAGCGCCCACGTGGCGCCGCTTCGCCAGCCTACGTAACATTTTCCTGTAGGGCCGCGGCTCTGGCGACAGCTCCCACGCCCGAAGAGCCAGGAGGGAAAGCCGTGCCTCGTTGGAAAGCTCTTTGGCAGCTGCTCGCGTGGCCCCACAGCCCGTGGGGCTGCGGGCTTTCCGGCGGCC